>NC_056739.1:1054753724-1054823724 GCF_019279795.1 Protopterus annectens
TGGCATGGCATTGAGCTGCAAAGGAAGTATGTGGGTTTTACTTTATCAGATCACTTAGAATGATAAATATTTCTTGATATTGTTAAAATGGATCAAATGTACTGAATGGAAATGCTAAACTTGTTTTAAATGAAGGTGGCCAAAAACAAAATACTTCCACCATGACTCACAGTTAAACCTACACAGAGATCAGCCCTGACTTTACAAAACAAAGTATTCAAGCAATGATCAGTGATATGTTTTTTAGTTATGAACATTTCATAGAGTAACTACTCAGGCTGCTAAAATGCATACTTTGTTTATGGTTTGGTTAATATGTCGTTCAAACGATCATAGCCTATTTTCAGTGGAAGCCAGAAAAGAAAAGCTTCAGCAAATCTCATCACAGTATAATCACACATACAAAAGCAGTTGCAGTGTAAGTCATGAATAATGACAAGCCAGACATTCAAACTTATTCTGAACAGTTAATGGTTTTATTTGCAACATAATCATTGGGAATCAGGATATGAGATAAAACTAAATAGCACACCCCATGTTAAGAGAGGGATTAAATAGTTTAATGAATAATATGATAGTATGCTTTAAACAGCAGATAACATAATTTCAGCTGATAGTACGTTACAAATCATGTGTACAGACTGTATTAAGTCACCTGCTTTTAAACACCTTTTTCTGGTACTAATGGAAGCCCGCTGAAGAACAGGGTAATGTGCAATGATCATTTTCTCTTTGGGAAGGGAGGGAGGCTGTGTGACATGGGAGAAGGAAGAAGAGGGGTAGGACAGAAGGTGGTGAGGGCAAGATGAAGCAAGACAGATTATGATCATAAACTATGCCTGCCTGACTATACAATGACTTTAATACCAAATGGTTTAACCCACACTAGCGTTGGATGACCTACTTTAATCACTTACATACACAGACTGGGCATTGAGTTCAGCCTGTTTTTGTTTGTCCTCCATAATGTCTGCCAGTCATTTTAACTTGCATTTATACATCTTGTTTTGTCAGCTATCTTGGCACAGTGCTTGCATTAAGTATAAAATGCCATTTGGTGATAATTTGGGGAGTTAAAACTACTTGTTTTGGCATGTAGGACAAAATGATTTTTCATTACTGTGGTCTTCTAACCTTTAAACCAATATCCAACATTTGAATTGCTTTGTATTTTACTTTTGTGCTGTGTCTGTCTACTTGCACATTAATAACATTTTGAATGTGACCATCTTATTCCAGAAACAATCATTCACAGTTCTGTAGCAGTCAAAGTTTGCTCTGTTGCTGGTTAGTTCTTGTAAGAAGCTATCTGAAAGAATCTGAATATTATTGTCTTTGATTTGTTTTTCAGACTAATATTTTTGTCTGCTTTTTTGTCACTTCTTGTTATTCCACAGCACTTTACCCTGTATCGTTATACACTTAAAATGCAAATATTTCCTACGGAAACACATAATTTACATCCTGTAATTATGCTATTAAATTGCTAAAATGTTTACTTTCCTTACACAAGTTAATGTCTGACTGTTAAATCATTAGTAGTTTCCTAAATGATTATGCAGTTTTGCTTTTGATATATTTTGCAATGCCTAATTTACATATTATGTGGAATAGATTATCAGGTTGTACCGTTCTGCTGTCTTCTTTGCTGACTCATAGAAGTCTGACAAGTGGATGATTTATATAAGATGAATTTTAGGGACCTTGTAGTCACTTGCCACTTCCCAAAGCACAAGCCTGGGGTCAGAACAGCTGCAGACTCCATGTACATCAGACAGAAGGCTGGCACAGAATCAATCTTCACAACACCCACAGGTGTGACATTTCCTGTTATACTTGGCAAGTTATCTGTCTAAAGCAAAAGTAAAATGTGCAGAGCTACTTCTAAAAAAATCAGGCTTAATAGCTAGAAAAAGATGATGTCAGAGCCTATCCTTTTTTTCAGCAATGTGTATCTACTGGCCATTGGCTATTCACTGCACAATTTCTAACACAGTCAACATATTGATTGACAGCTTTGCAAACCAGTCAGTGTTTTTTTTTTTAAACAAGAAACATCTTTATGAAATTATCGCAGTCTTACATTTATATAAATGAAAACAAACCATACTGACATAATTTCAGTCGTAAACATTATATATTACAAACCATGTTGAAACCATTGTAGTTGAAAACATTATATATAACTTATAATCTATCCAGTCATTGTCAGTCAGACATTACATAGCTCACTCACATCCTGCTTTCTTTTAAACCTTGT
This sequence comes from Protopterus annectens, assembly GCF_019279795.1. Taxonomy (NCBI): domain Eukaryota; kingdom Metazoa; phylum Chordata; order Ceratodontiformes; family Protopteridae; genus Protopterus; species Protopterus annectens. Next base: position 1,054,755,985 of record NC_056739.1, read on the forward strand.
TCCTCCTCAGCATGTATTGTTCCGACAGTTCCCATTTTTTCCTATGTAATTTGCTTCTACCCTTTTCTAAAGATCCCAGTTAAAGCTGTTTTATCTCTGTTATTATATTTGCTACTTCTAGTACAGTTGGTCTAAATGTTTATTTCCATTTTCTAGTTATTGCTTTTTTGGCAGCCACCATAATTAGACTCAGCAAGGCTTTACTATGTGTAGGTAATTACAATTCTGTAACATAGCTCAAAAAATCATTTCCTTAGTTACATCAATTTGCTGACCCAGTATCTCTGACAGAGCAGTCTGCAGGGAATCTTTCAAGTCTGCCAACTCATTACATTGCCAAAAAATATATTCCCAGTTAACCTCTTTCTTTCCCATCACATCTCCAACATTTACTGTCTACCTGAGGAAAAATTATTTGGAGTCTACTTGGGGTATAAAATACCTATGTAAGTACTTTCAAGCAAAGATCCCAACTCTTCTAGATGTTGTTGCATATTTTGGAGACATACAAACATACCTTCATTGTTTCTTTGTGAATTGCTTATCTAGTCTCTCTTCCCAATCCTTTCTAACCTCCACTGATTGATTCTTATAGTTATTATGCAGTATTTTATATGATCTAATAATTATTCCTTTCTTAACAGCAACTTTTGTTCTAGATTCTACTAAAAACTCTACCAGTGCTGGTCTTTCATTTAGGGCCCCCCTATTTCTTTCTCTTTGCCTATACTCTATCAATCTTCAATAGGGAAGGCAATCTCTAACCTGCAGTCCAAATAAATTCTTGGCATCTTCCCATTCTGTTACCTTTCCCGCTCTAGTTATTTGCTCCCAATACCTTGGTTCCTTTGCTAGTTTTCTCCAATAAATTTCCAGCTCCCTCTTGCCTGTTATCGGTATCCCTAATTGTAGTCATCCCTATCAGCAGAATCTTCTTTCTCCCTTCCCGTGTTGGCTTAGTTTTTAGAATACTTTCTGCTACTTTATGAATATAATATTCTGTATGATTACTGTTATTCTCCTTAAAGGTCTGCATACAAAATCCCAGTATCTCATTGTTACTTGAGCTTCCCCCTTGTTCCATCATCATCCCTTTTCACTTTGAATTATAGTTTTCTGCTTGTGCTATGTATAGGAGCCATAACTGAAAAACCCCTTCAAATCAGATAATCTCAATCTGCCTTGTTCTATTGGAAGGATCAACCTATTCCACTTGACTGTTGCTATCTTCCCCTCCCATTTAAAATCCTTCACCTCTTTATTAATTGTTATCCATGACTTCTCCTCTGGTTGATAAAAATATGCTTGACTTGTGTATACGCATAAGGGACTAAAAACATTTTAACTGCTTGCATCTTACTATCGATATAACAGAGCTTCCATTTTCTCAGTTTTTATATTATCTTTTTAGTCTTGTCTCACATATCCTTAGCTGCCACACTGGAATCATTTTTAATTCATACTCCTAAATACTTCATTTTATCATGTCCCTATAAATATAGATATTGCTGAACCGATTATTTTGTGGGTACATAATTTACCACTATTCCATTTGTTTAGCTTCATTAATTTTGTATCCCAAAACATTTTCACACTATCTCAAAATGTTCCATAACAGTGTAATGTCCCTTTCTGGTTTTGTCAGGTATAAAATAATATCCTCTGCAAATAGACCAGCATTTGTTGCCTGCCATACCAGTTATATCCTTGGATTTCTGAGTCCCTTATTTTCTTTGCCAATGGTTCTAAATATAATGCAAATAACAAAGGGGAGAGAGGACACACCTGCCTGGTTCCTCTGCTCAAGCAGAGATTATAAGAGAGGACCTCACCTCTTTAATGTTTACCTCCAATCCCTCATATATCTTCCTAATCAACTTTATAATTTTATCAGGGAATGCAGTTGCTTCCATTGCCCTGCTCATAAAATCCCAGCTTACTCTGTCAAATGCTTTCTCTGCATCAAGACCCCCCAACAACAGTGGCATTTTCTTACATTCTGCTTCCCTCTGGATCATCAATGTTTGTTAATGTTGTCAAATGTTTGCCTCCCCTCCACAAAACCACATTGATCTATATCTATCAATTTTGACATCATGTTTGCCATTCTTTTAGCCATTTTAGACATAAACACTTTATAATCATGGTTTAGTACTGAAATGGGCCTGTATGAAGCTGGAACTGATAGCTCTTTACCCTCTTTAGGTATTACAGCTACCACTACTTTCTTTTAGGATGTTGATACTTCTCCTCCCCTTAAAATACTGTTAAACAAAACCTTCCAGATCTTTATCAGTTTTTTCCCTCCTAGCTTCCAAACTTCCACAGAAATACCATCTATTCCTGGGGAATTTCTTGTAGAGTCATTATGCATCACCATTTCTATCTTATCTCCTCCTGTCCTAACTGTTATAATTGAGGCTCATCTACCTCTAGCCTTGGCATATTTAATTATTCAGTATTATTCAATAAACATTCCCATTTGTACCTTCTCTTGATTTCCATATTTCTCTGCTTTATACAGTCTTTCATAGAATTTCCAAAAATATTTCTAATACTTCTACATGATCCCTTGCAATCTTCCTTGTTATAGACTGCCTAAGCTTGGTGACAACCCTTTCTCCTTTCTGTTGCCTGAGTTGTTGTGCTAAAAGTTTTTGTGATTTAGAGAAAAACTCATGCATATTATTGAGGTAATCCATTATTTTCTGTTTAGCATTCTGCAGTTGCTCCTCCTCTTGTTCTGTGGGATTCCCCCTATTTTGCAGTATTTTAACATTTGTCAGTCCCTCTAAATAATTCTTGTTACTTCTTAACCATATCTCCCTTTCTTTTATTTCCACCCACTTTTTAAACTCCACTTTAATTTTATCCCACTTCCTAGCTATATTTTCAGAATAAATTTCTATCTTCTCTAATAGCTCCTGAATAATTTCCACTGCCCATTCCTTAAATTCCCCTTTTTTCAATAGATAGGTTGGAAAGTGCCAGTGTCTCATTTCTATTTCATAACCCTGTGTTTTTATTTCAGTTATTATTGGCACATAATCTGAAATAGTTATTGTGTGTATCAATACCTTCAATTAAATACACGTTCTTGTGAATTGTAAATTCTGTCTAGCCTACCCCAGTTTTTGCATCTCATGGAATAATAAGTAAATTCACTCTACACTCCTAGTACTGAATTCACATCTTCCATGCCAAATATTGTCATAGATTTCTTCAAACATCTACCCACCTTTATTATATTTTCCCTTCTGGGCATGCTCCCAGACACATCTTCACTGTTGCAAATCAAAATTCATTCCCCACCTATAATTAATATTGCTTGCTGAAAGCTGATTACTTCTCCCAGAATTTTCTTAAGATCCATTGTAACAGTTTTTGGTGGAATATAAATACATGCCAGTGCAATCCTCCTCCCTTGCCAGTAGCCTCTTAGTACTACAAATATACCATTATTATCTTTTTTATCCTCTTCTATCACTATTGAAGTCCTTGCACAATTAATATAAGTACTCCTCTCTTCCTTTGCACCAGGTATTATACTGAATAACCATCCTGAAAACCTTTCTTTATCAAATTCACATGTTCAGTTCTTTCCACGTTTGTCTCCTGTAGCATAACTATTTGCAGGCTACATTTTTTAATATAGTTCACTACTCTTTCTTGTTTGTATTTATCTGTGAGACCACTGATGTTTACATACATTACAGAAAGCATCATTTTCTTGAAAAGGTTTTATTCCCACCTTTTATGTATAACATCATTTTTGTTAAATGTCAAGTTCCAGCTTTTGTGATGCATGCATATACTGTTTAGTAGGTTCATATTTATACATTCGTTTCTTGTCATCTCCATTTGAGCCTATGTCACATCTTACAAAACTTTTAGTTTTATTGAAAGCCCTCACACAAAAATGCAAACACTTCCCAATAACCCCTAAAACATATTAATAATACACAAAATTATATACATTTTTAAATATTGAAGTTTTACCCACTTAATAGCAACAAATGTTCCATATTGACAGGCACACAGACAGACTTGAGATAACCTAAAAGAAAGGTTATTCATGCTAAGACATAGGGTACAGCCTATGCTTTTGCTAATGTTGATTTGCTTTATCTTATCTTTATAGTTCTCTCAGATGAGAAAACACTTGAATGCTTTCAGAAAACATTTTCTCTAAGCTGTCAGTTTCTCTTTATTAGATTGTCTTCTAGAGGCATGAGAACCAAATAGAAAACTGCTATGCATACATTGGTTTACTAGATAAAAGTCTTATAATACTCAATATTCTTTTTCATTTACTTGCTTTCTTTTAACACTTTTTACTAGATTAGGCTAATGGCCTTAACCCAGTCATTCCCGTATGCAAGAATGAAAAAAGCACACTAATTGTTCTTTCTTATCTCTCTCGTTTTTCTTTTTACTTTGCAGTGCCTATATTTTTTAGACTGGAACAAGGAGAAAGTGAGAAGAAGGGAGAAAGAAAAAATGTTTTACTTACAGTTAACTTTCTCTCTCCTCTTCCACTCAGCTGGAAGTAGGGCATATGCTATAGAGTCCCCTACAAGTTTAACAAAGTCCAATAAAAGTCTAATATTTCCAGATTTTCTTGTTCTGTTGTGTTTCACAAATATAATTATTGCTTTGTAATCCTACATTTGTCAGTTTCCAAGTTACTGATTTTATTCTCCAAACATTAATGATATGAAGTAGGGTATATTTCCAGATTTTCTTATTCTATTCATGTTTATCTCAATCTCACAAATCCTGTATCTGCTTCATTCTCAATGTACTCTTAATTCTGCTAGTTGACTCTTGTGTTTTTTTTCCCTTCTGACAAGCGTTTTATGTTAAAACATTGGAAAAGGTTTCATTGGCACATTCTCTCTGTGGCCTTTATTACCAGAAGAACAAGAAGTAGAATCTCCTGTTTCACATCTCACTTTTTGTTGGACACACTTTTGTATTTCTTCCTTAGCATGTACTTCATCAGAAAATTATTTTTGTCCTTCCAGGGAAAAATATTTTGAAGAAAGCTGTGTACAGCAGTTTGAATCTCATGCCTGTTTCTCAACATTCCCTGAAAAATGTAATACATTTACTCTTCTGTCTAGTGTACAATGAGTAGTCATTCTCCACAAACACTCTGCTGTCTCCCACTTTTAGTACTTTCTCCTGTCACAGTTTTGTTAGAATCAACTCCTTCTACTGGTCAGATTGTTTCTTTGCTATTAAAGCTCTAGGTTGCTTTCTCATAGCCAGGTTTGGAGCATACACACAATGTGCTCTTTTAATTAACAATTCCTGTTGTGGAATACCAGTCCAGTTACTTATTTGTGCTTTCATAAAATGAATATAGTCTGATCCTTCCAGCTGTTCTGGTACAGCAGAAAATCTCAGGTTTTCCCTACATGCTTTGCCCTCTAATTCTATTATTTTTGGAAACATCTTTTCTCTTACAATTTTATATTCAGCCAGCCTTTTCTTCATTTCGACCTCTGAGTTTTGCAGTTTTACCACTTTATCTGAATATCTGTTTAAAGCTTCTTTGATTTTTTTCCAGCCTTTTATTGTTTGAGATTCTGTACTACATCAGTGTTTCATTTATTTTCATCAGATATGCATACAGTTGTTTTATAGTTTCCTCTAGGTTATTAGAAGTCATGTCTGTAGCTTGCACTTCCTTTTGCTGAGCAGCTGCAGTACTTTTCCTAGTAAGTGTTTTTTCATCACCTTTTGTAGCTGATTTTCCTTCAGGTCCCCATGTATTTCTTTTTTCCTGGCATCCAGGCAGTACACTTACTAGCCAGTTACTGAAATTTACCCAGAAATTTAGGTCCACTGGCTTTCTCTACTATGTTTCTGTTTCCACACGGGAGAGCGAGAATTAAGCTGCTACTCAAAGTGCAGCCATCTTGAAAGTCTCCCACGGGAGTCAGGGTTTAGTATTTTAGATGGGGCTTATGAGTCCTATTCTGATATAGCAAAAGTTGCAGACCTGCAATGGGGTAACTGATTATCAAAGGGAAAACACCACTCATTTTTCGGTGGGATACAGCACACTATTCTAGAAGGTGATCATCATTCCTCCTTAGAATCAGATCAAGATTTCATATTTACAAAGGAATTCAACATACCTGCCATGCGAAGGTCAATGTTTCTGACAAGACACATCATTTATTTATAATTGTAGAGGAAATTATGCACATCTTTTATGGGCTCATTACACGTTTGTATAGATTGCTGGCACTTATTTTTATACATGAATTACTTCTTCCTGGCAGGATGGCTGTAGTGTAGAAACAGAATGTGAGAGCAAATAAAGACTAAATGGAACCACCTACACTCTCCTTTACCCTCCCCACTGGAGACACTGCTAATGCAATTTAACTTGTGTTTGGATTACTCTCTCTGTTTACAAAGATGACCATATGTTAATCCAATATCACATTGAATTACATGACTATGGTTGAATCTGGTGTCTTTAAGGGAAAGCAATACCATACATTCACAAAGTGAAGAACTACCTTTCTCATACTTTCTCAAGTTGTCCTTCTACATTTAAATTATTTTACTTGTTCATGTGCATTTCCTGACTTTTCCTCATCAGGCCTGTGGCTTATATCTTATTCCATTTCTTGGTCTTATAAAGTCTCAGTCCTATTTATGACTTTTCAGAAATGGCAGTATACATTACTTAAGAATGGGTTTCATTAATTGTTGTAGAGCAATAATAATCTTTTTTATATATTTGTATTTAATTCATATGTTAATTGTGTAAAAATGATCCATATAGACCCTTTCAGCAATAATTTAGGAAACAGATATAAAACATAATAAATGGATTCAATGTACTTATGTATTTGCTTATCATCTTTGTTAAATAGAATATGATGCAGATGACTGAAGAGGAGAGGAAATGCAGAGGCAAAGACAGAAGGCCAACAGGATCCCAGTTTACCAGATTTAGCCCTTAGAATAAACATCTGGACATCTTGATGGAGATTGGGAGAGGTGGGGGCTACAGCAGCTGGAACTTCAGTCCACAACAAGCTATGTTTTGGCAGAAAGAAAAAAAAAAACTGAAAGCAGGTACGACTTCAATGTTTTTCATTCTGCAAGATATATGGACAGTGGACAAACTTCCTTTTGAATTGCATGTCAGCAAAGAACTCTGTTAAGTTCTTACAGGAATTTCTATGGAGATAACAAGATGCTGAATTAATGCTTTTCTGTTTTCGAGACCATTAATGACATGTTGTATGGTTCAGTATACTAAGTAGTAAAATAATATCTGCTGCATAGCTGGACTAGTGAGAGAGAAATATATAAGGTAGTCTTTAACTATTGTGAGTACTGGAACTTGTAAGGCAGAGTAGACTGATAAATATAAGTTCTCAGGATTCTCAGGAACTGACAGCTATAATGGCAAAAAAGTTTTTTCAAAGTTTGACTTTTTTACTGTATAGAATTTAGCTATGGCAGCAGTAAATGTCACTAAGCAGTGTAGCATGTATGAGTTTTTCACATATCTTTGTTATTATTACCCAAGGATGAAAATATGTCATAATTTAAAAGAAAAAATAGTATTCTTTGTGGCAATGTTTTTCAGCATTTTGTAATCAGACTGAATTGTAAAGTTCTGTTGCATGGGATGAGTACTGGACAGTTATAAAAGAAAATAATCCATTATGCATTTTAATACATTCTATTTCCTAGATGCTTCTAAAGCTGAAAGAAAAGGAGGAAGAGATCAGGGGTGCAGCTAGGGTTTTTCAGTTTGTACTGTAAGGTCTAAAACTGTTGCCCACCCCAATCATCCATGCTGATCCTTCCACAATCATCTGTGCTACCCTACCCTCACAGACATCCATTCTGACCTGCCTGCCACCAGTGATAGTCCACTCCCAAGCTAGTACATAGCCAGACAGTTGTGAGGGGCAATAACAGATTCCCTTCAGAAGTTTGAAGTTTCAAAACTTTGAACTGCAAATGGTCAAGACCATAAGATCGAAGTTTTGAAATGTTAAATGTATTGAATGGAGATTGCCATACAGAGTGGAGCAGGAAATTTACCAGTTTCCCCACTGTAGTGCAATATTAGAGTTGGTATATTTATTTAGCAGGGGTTGTGAGTGACACAACCCCCAAGTGGGGGATGCAGGGGGGATTTCCCCCCCTGCAAAATTATAAAAAAACTATTTTTGTTTTTATTTTTTTATTACAATTTCAAACTTTCACAACTTCGATCTTATGGTCTCGACCATTTGCAGTTCGAAGTTTTGAAACTTCAAGCCTGTAAAGTAGATCTGCAATAACATCTGTTCTTTGTACAGGTACAGGTATGGACTTAATGACTAACAGTAATGTTAGCTGCAACTGACATTGAGAAAGACATGTACTGAAAGTTTCATTAATGCAACACTTTGCATGCTGGACCACCATGTGAAGGAGCTGTGACTCCCAAACCTTCCACTAGGTGAAATGAAAATTTTAAAACACATGCTGAATGCCAGAGTTCTATGACAAATAATTATTTTACACAATAGAGTAGTAGCAGTGAGTTGAGGGGGCAGTAGCCCCCCACACACACATTTGGCACTGTTAGAATTTTATAGCATTGCTGCAAAATACTTTCTGTAATATAATTAATATTGTATAGCTCAAATGCTGGACCATGCATGGGGGGGGGGGATCTGCCAATCCAACCCCTCACCACCAGGTTTTAACACGTACAATTACCAAAAGATGTGTTCCTGTTTAATGTGTTTATATACTGGGAGTCTACAATTTATCTATATGTTTAAAGTCCATTCTGTTTGGTGTTAGGTGAAGCTCCTACTGCACATTCTAGGTAATACTGTTCAGAATTACCTATGGTAAATAAATGCAAATGCAGTTAATCAGTGGCTGTATACTGACCAGCAACACCATAATGTGATGTAGCTTTCTGTTTAGGGCTTTATAACACTTCTACATTCAGTTAAGTTGCTGATATCCCCTGTCGTTTAGCAACAGTACTGCACAATATCAAGCCAATGTACTACAATAAGTCAGTCCCACTACTGTCCACACTCAAACCTAACTAGTGTTTATTTATACTGTTGCACTGTGACAAGCCTGTGTACCACATCAAGATAGACAGTCCAACAGAGTTTCACTCATACCAAGAATTACTCAAAGCAGAGCTCTCCAGCAGAATTCACTTCTCCGTGGTTACTTTCCCAGAGAGGAAATGTGATGTTCTGGGAGTCTGTGATTGTAAACTTCCGATGTTTTCATCTCGCTGTTTTGAATGTTGATGAAATGGTAAGTCAAAGTTATGAAGGGGACCCATATAGTTATATATAAAATAAAGCTATGGCTCAGAAATAAGTGTAATAATAAGAAATTGTTCTAACTTGGGTGTAAGTTAAAGAAAAAAAGAGGATAAAGCAGAGTAGTTATGGTACAGTTTTCCAAAGTTAATTTGGAAGAAATTGATATTGTTAAGGGAACAAATTATTTTCCTTCATTGTTGGGGATTTTTTACACAGCATCCTATATATTAATTTTGAATTTCCTGACTACCTAAAGGAACTCATTCATTCACACATTCACTAATTTTCCTGATATCTGCTTTATTTATTCAGATTTGTAGGAGGCATAGTCCATCACAAAGTACATACACATACATGCCTATACACATGGACATACACAGACTGTTGAAGAATATTGAGAATGATAATCTAAGATTTATGCAGGTATTTTTGGTTTATGTCATGTATCATTTTTTTGATACTGAAGGTTTTATAAAGGAAAAGCAAATTACTTCTACAGGTTAATGTTTTTCAATGAGATTTAAACCACAGATTTTAATAGCAAAAAATCATACATACAAGATTGTTAGTTATTCGTAACAAGTTTTCAGGTATGTTCAAGTTGTACATTTGTAGTTTGTGAAAATGTAGAGTCTATAAGTATTAGACAGTAAATAAAAAAATATCTATTCTGGAAGATGCAGTAAGGAAAAATGGGTGTTTTGTTTATTTAAATGGGTCCTTAGATATTGAAAAACACACTTAGTTTTAATTTGTTGCATTTCCAACAATGACAAAACTGAGAGCAATCAGATTTCTTGGTAAAATGTCATCTTTAATGACTGCTTTTGTTGATAGGAATAAAATCAACAAGTGGGTTACATGTTTTACACTGATATTTTAGTGGAGTATTCTAGTCATAAACATGGTGATTTGTAAGCTTTAAAACAATAGCATATTAAATCATGCTACTTAGTATGGTGATAGACCAGATTGTTTAAAATAACATTATTGCCAAGGGGGAAGAAAATGTGGAAGTGTAAATTCTCAAATGCATAAAATATTATTTTCGCAAAAATGTTTTAATTAAATAAACATTTTTTCTTATTGTCAAAAGATAAATTTCCAAGGTGAACTGGATTCAGCGGTAGATTTAGTTCTAATATGTTTTCATGCGTTGGAGAAATAAAGAGGAGAGAGACTTGTCTCCAGAGCCATATGAAATGTAGTACATGCTAAAGTATAGGAAATACTTCACTGAACTCTGCGGAGTGAGAAAGAGTCATGGTTTAATGCATGATGCAGACAGAAGGCTAGAAAAGTCATTGTAGTTTTAAATTCCAGCCACAGTTAAATCATTAATACCTGAAGAAACACAAGAAGTTACAGACAATCTGTTTCTGTTTTTATTAACTAGAGTTAAGATCTAAGCATGGCAAACAAGGATAAGCTGTTATATGGCTGAAATACTTACGGCTATACATTTTTTGTGTTTACAAAGTAAAGTATTCAAGGTATATAAAATTGGATGATTCAGGGTTTAACTCCTGGCTAACCAGTGACTATTAATCTGACACATAAGGGATTAGGTGTTTTGAAAGCCACGTTGGTGCAGCGGTAGCATTGTTACCTCACATCAAGTGGTTCTCCCGTTCGCTTCTTGGCTGGAGCGCCTTCTGTGTGGAGTCTGCATGTCCTCCCCGTGGTCGAGTGGCATTCGAAAAACATGTGTAGAATGGGTGTGCCTTTGTTGAAGGTTGGGCATCGAGCTGGCCCCTTGGCATTGTAAAAATCTACTGCCAATCATTAGCGGACCGGAGTTCTGCTGTGGCGATCCCTAACCGGGAAAAGCCGAAAGAAAAACAAGTAAGTTCCAGTAAAAATATTCATTCTGCATTAGGAAACCAGAAATGATATTTTTATGTCTGTTCCATCATTTGTGAAAAGAAATTGATGTGAATTTTGCAAAAACATTTCAACATCGACAAAATTATGGGTAGTCATATAGAAGCATTCATTCACGTATAGGGTGGTAACCAACAAGAAATAGTAATTGCTTCAAGCTAATGTATGTGCAGCTAATGTATTGTAGCTCTATCCAGATAATATTACACATATGCACATCTGTGTATTTTCACAAAAAGTGACTGTATCCTGACATTACAGAAAACTAGATATGATAACATTGTAAGGACAGTTTTCATATTCAGATTTTTTCTTGCATGGGTTTAGTAATGAGTTATTAATAATTATTAAATTATTTTAAGTAACATATAAGAAAAGTATGAGTAATTCATTAATTGATTCATTAATTAACTAGGGACAAAGGGAGAAACAGTAACTAAATTGCAAAAGGCTGGAGAAAAATTATGGAAAAAATACATTGTAAAGCATGAGAAAAAATTAGCAAGATTACTGGCAGAGTTAAAAGTGATGCATCAGACAGCATAAAAACATTTTTGTGTCTGTGCATCGAGGGAATAGTTACTTAGGAAATGTGAGATACTTTTAGTGGTTGTAGCTTTATTTTATAGTAATACTAATAAAGGTTTACTACCAATCATTAGCGGACCGGAGTTCCGCTGTGGCGACCCCTAACTGGGAAAAGCCGAAAGACACAAACAAACAAACTAATAAAGGTTAAATTAATGTATTAAAACAGATTTGATTGTTTTTTTTTATCTCTTGAAGAAGAGGGTATCAGCAAAGAGACTGGCCTACTGTTTGACCTTGAGCAAGTCACTTAATCAGACATTCATTTCTGTTTCTGAAAAGGAATTGTGTGTCCAGAAGGTCTATCTGGTCAACAAATGGGTGTTATTAGGGCACAACACGATTCTGTTATGTTTATAGAAAATACAGTTGTTTTATGTTTACATTTACCAGACAGTTTTCACAATATGCACTGTATTTGCATATGATTTCTAGAATACACACAAAATGTGCATATGATTTTTACAACATACACAGGATATGTATATGATTTTCATAATATGCACAGCAGGGCTATGTGGCCAAACAGCTTTATAGCTGACAGCATTCAAACATCAGCTTAAAGGGTAAAGTGACATGTTGATTGTAACATGTTGGTTAAAATGTGTTATTACCTGAGGAGTCAAGCAGTAAAAGTTATTAAATAAAATTCAAAATATTGCAGACCAGACTTCAATGGGTAAACTATCACAGAATATGGGGAATAAAAAACACTAACAGGATGTTGTAGATTCTGTTTAAAAAAAACAGCATATATAAAAAAGACATAATCTTAATTCACGTCAGGGCAAAAAAGAGATGTAGGTTGCAGACTGATTTGTGGAAATATAGTGAGAGCAGTGAAAGAATGTGGTGTGAATGCAAAATGGCTGCCATACACAGCAGGAATTCACAGAGATCAAATCCTGAACTTTGTGACCTGATGTCAAATAGACAGGTATTTCTGAAGTCTGCACAGGTAAGTAAAATGTATTTAGTCTCAGCGAGAAAATGTAGAATTTGAGATAAAAATATTGCAGAGTCATTTCAGGTGGTGAAATGAAATTTCAAGATAATTTAGGTGTGCCTGAAAGTTATAAATGCTTTATATGCCAAGGAGCTGATAGCTTACTATAGCGTGGATAAAAAAATCTGTTTCCAGTTTGGTGAATACGATTTTTTAAAAGGCTTTTAGCTGTAGTATTTATGATTCTAATTTTACTATACCTCAATGTGTAGGACATTAATAACAGTACAAAAAGATGCTAGAGAATTAATAATAATGATAGAAGATGTATGCATATAAATGCATGGCGTGAGTGCTACCATTCAAGCACTTGAGCCAGTAGGTGTGTTTTTCTGTGCCTCGTGTCTGTCCTACTGAATTATTTCTCAGTGTAAATCTGAAGCTAAAATGATCAAATTGTTACTTAAAGTATCTTAGACTCGTATCTTTTACACCCACTTTCTTGAGTTGATTTTGCGTGGTTTCTTGATAAAGGATGAATCAATGGGGTGACTGCTGAAGGAAAAGTACTAAAATGTAAGTGTTAGAATAGCTGTCAGATTGGATTTCTGTATGTCAGACCAGAAACATGTTTGTATTCTGAAAGGCACGAGTACAGCAACTGTATGTTGCAAGCTAGATAACACTCATAGTTCTGCTTTGTTATGAAACAAAGGAATATTATTGAACATTGTTATTACTTGTCTAACAGAAGCAGTTAGACAGTTTGGCCTTGTTTTGTTACTCTGTAATGAATATAGGATTGCTTGTATAAACGTATGGATGAAATTATGGGAACATAGTACTGTGTTTGAGGAAATGCAGAGATTGTAGTATTCTACTGTCAGTTAAGGATATGAATTATGATTGAACAGAATTTTTCAGAGCTAGTTTCTACCTTGTTTTCATGTACTAAAAAGTCTGGACTTCTGCCATGTTAGATTACATTAGGTTATGTTAGACTTTGCTTCACATAATGTCAATCAAGATGCCAATTTATTCTGAACAATGTCGTGCCTTGAAATGTTTTCATGTAGTAATAGATTTACTAATAACGGACAGTAATAAGGAACTTCTTAGCACTCTAATAATGCTGTGGCATTTTCTGAAGCCATGGTATTCAGCACAGAGCATACCACAGGAGAAAAGGTGGTCTTTCCATTGTCTACAGATAGCTGTTTCTTCCAGTATGATGAGGAACGTGTATAGATCTGTACAATTTCAGCAATATATGTTGTTGGGTGCAGATTTTTTTTTACAGTTTTTTGTCTACATTCCTGCTGACTGTTAAGACCTGTCCTATTATCCTTGAGCCCATTAATTCCCCAATTCTGGGTATCCTCAGTATGGAGGTCTGAGCCCCCTGGAGGTTCTGTCATCCATGCAGCAATGGGGGTGGTCTATGCCCTCTCTAGCATCCTGAGAATTAAATAATTTCTATTATACCATGACCACCCCAAAACGTGCACACTGATTGGCCAGCGTGCCCGTTGTAAATCGAGTTATACTAATGGAAAAAGGTCCGGTCGCCCGAACTTTTTTCCATTAGTATAACTCGTTTTTTTAAAACACTGTCTTGCTATGTTAAATGGGTTTAACATAGCGAGACAGCTTTAAAATAAGCAACGGAGATCTCCGTTGCTTATTTTAAAGCTGTCTCGCTATGTTAAACCCATTTAACATAGTGAGACAGTGTTTTAAAAAAAGCAACGGAGAAAGCAAGATCTCCGTTGCTTTTCTTAGTGTTTCCCTATCTTAAATGAGCTTAACATAGTGAGACAGTTTTAAAATAAGGAACGGACATCTCCGGTGCTTATTTTAAACTGTCTCGCTATGTTAAACTCATTTAACATAGCGAACACTAAAAAGCAACGGAGATCTTGCTTTCTCCGTTGCTTTTGCTCAACTCTGATGTACCGCGCAGGCGCAGTACATCAGAACTGCCGCGGATGCCAGACATCTGCGGAAGGGCAGTAAACAGGCATTATACTATGCCATTATTTAAGAAAAGTAATAGTTTCTTTTCTTAAATAATGTCATGGTATAATAGCAATAACCCACTTCTGGGTGTGGGTAATGCTAAATTTACCCACGGTTGGCTTTGTTTGGTCCCGAGGGCGAAACCCTCGGGACCAAACCACGGAATAGTCAGAGTTTAAAGGGAAAGCCACTCATACGACTACCTGGATAATGACCATGCTACATCTATGCTCCTGTTCTATATAGGGAATGGATAATTATTTCCTATGGTTATGACATGATCATCAGCAGGTTCAGAGGAGAATGAATAGTTAAAGCAAAGATAAAACTAGTGTGAAATCATCCATCTGCTGGTGTGCTACAATTTAGTATCATTTTTTTGCTGGCAGAGCATTTCTTTAATGGAGACTAGTTATAATGAGAAAGAGGTAATGATGTGAAAAGTTTGCTCTAAAGGCTGGTCTGAAAAAAGGGTGACATGAGTTGTGGGAAAGTGCTGTGTCAAGAGACAGTGAGAGAACTAGGAAGTAAAAACTGATGCTTTGGTGTATGGTTCAGGGAACAGCTGATTGTATTTCAATATTTATAACAGTGATATTCCCAGATTGTCTGTGATTTCAAGTCAGTTAATTTTTATCATTTAGAAACTCTTGATGTTGAAGAAAGAGGCTTGTTTGCTTTTGAAGCATAATAATGTGGCCTGTTTCATTATTTTTTGTAGTCATTTAAAAGCCATTGTAGAAATTATGGACTACTAATGAATTTGTCCTTATTGAAGTGGCCTTTGAGTTGCTCTTGACCTTGAAGCATACAAGTGATCTGGACAAAGCCTAAAATAACAGGGGGACAAAGGCCCAAAAAATAAGGACAGATTTTAAATATTGTGCTTATAAACCTAGAAAGTTGATAGACTATGAGGTTTTGTGTTAGGATACATTTTCTGAAGGATATAAAGTCTGTAACTCAAACATGTGTCATTATTTAGTGATTTCAGTCCTCAGTGAATTGCCAGAAAACCACAAATTTTATGAGAAAACAAACCAAAAATATAAGCCAAAAATCCAGATATTCTGCAAAAGCTGGTCATTTGAGAGGTATGTCTTGAAGCTCTTACATAACAGTGAAGAGATCCTTGGAATGGTCTGTTTTTGGTAAGACAATACCAACATGCTGACTGAGAGCTGAGTTCATGACTTTATTAAGCGGAGGAGGTTTCATGTCCCTATGAATCTTGAGGACTCCCCGCTCCCTCCAGCCTCATGCCCTTATTCCTGGGAAGGGGAGTTCTTGTTCCTCTGATCATTACAGCCCCTCTTCAGATTACAACCTTATTATGAAGGTAGTGTCTGCATGCCTCTCTGATTCTTATAACTCCTCAGGGATTGTGACCTTAATGCTGTGGAGGATTTCTGTGCACTAACGGTTTCTACAGCCTCTTCTGGGATTATAACATTAGCACTATGGAGGGGTCTGCAAGCCCCTGTGATCTTTGGAGCTATGTTGTCTAGAGCCCTGTGATAGGGTCATACTTGACTTGAAAAATTAGTCTTCAAGAGGAGAGCTGGAGGGGAGAGACAAAGAAAGAGTTGTCCTAAAAATATACCCCCATTATAATTGTTCCAAATAAATAAAATAAAATACCATTATTGAAATCAGGGATATAAGGACCCACCTCAATTAGGCACAGGAATGGTTTTGTCAGTGAACACCTTGTAGATAAGTGATCCACATAACTCAGATGGGCTCAAACAAAAAAAAAGTAGGATGGAGTTGGTCTGTGGGCTCTTCACCATCAGAAATGTGAAGGGTGAGGGTCAGGTGTGATAAAAGTCCAATAGCAGGCAGATTCAGCATGCACTGGAATGAACTACACCCTAGCAATGGAAACTGGATCTTGGGATGCAGATGTTAGGGGAAGGAGCTATAGTTTGCATAGGAAGCTAAAGTATCAGTTAGATGCAGTTGATCTTATCTCTAAACACAGCATTGGTTATGGAACCAGGTTTCATATTTTAGGGTGGTCTTTCCTCTGTACTGCAGCTGTGTCTCAGAAGAAGTACTGGGTGGCTATAGAGATCTTCATGATTGCCTGGTTGGTTGGGAAATATTTGGAGTTTTTGCCGCTAGATGAGAAAATCATCTCAATAAGACTAAGACTGCATTAAAAAACACTGGTGTTTGTGGATATGCATCTAACAGCTCTTCTGAGAATTCCATCCAGAGTGAGCATCAATTCTCCAAAATTCGAGAGAATACTTCAGTTTTCTTCAGGGCAGAGAAACACAGAAGCCATCTCTGCTTCCTATACCCAGTGAAAATAGTTGGAACATTTAGTTCAAGAGACTGCAATATAATGCAATATGTTTACAATACCTTGCAAATGACTCGAGTGATGCTCACTGTACCATTACATTGTAGTCTCTCAGAACCATAGCTTTGTTATCCCCCCTCAACTCTAAGTTGAGCAAAAAAAAAAAAAATAGAAAAGGTCCTTTCAGAGTCTTCAGTTCTGAAACACTATCATACCACTTGCTACAAATGTAACAAGTGTCTTGCTACAATTAAAGTACCATAACAAGTGGCTTGCTACAATTAAAGTACCATAAAAAGTGGCTTGCTACAATTAAAGTACCATAACAAGTGGCTTGCTACAATTAAAGTACCATAACAAGTGTCTTGCTATAATTAAAGTACCATGACAAGTGGCTTGCTACAATTAAAGTACCATAACAAGTGGCTTGTTACAATTAAAGTACCATAACAAGTGGCTTGCTACAATTAAAGTACCATAACAAGTGTCTTGCTACAATTAAAGTGCCATAACAAGTGTCTTGCTACAATTAAAGTACCATAACAAGTGTCTTGCTACAATTAAAGTACCATAACAAGTGGCTTGCTACAATTAAAATACCACTCACGAACATACAAAGCACTTCAGCACTTCATCCATGACTGTAAATACAGTATCAGCATTCATTTCTGAGTGCCAGTACTGAATCGGTATCTATCAATTAGGTCATCTAACATTTTACACTTGGGGAAGTCATCCTCTTCTTCCTATCCAAACAATACCTGACTAGTAACTGCTGCAAGATAGGAACACTGAGATGCAGTTACATTCGGCATTTATTGCAGAAATCCCCACAGACATTATACAGGTGATCACAGTGATGCAATTTACAAAGAGGCCTTTGCTAATGTCACTGTATGACCAACTGACCGACTGCTCAAAGCCCATATTGGGCCTGAGGCAGGATAACACAAATAGAATCACTTTGACAATTGGGCATATGAGTATCTTAACACTCTTAATTCAGTGGTTAAGCAGAATCAAATTGTCTTCCTCCAAATGGCTTTTTCCACAGCACTTAACAAATTATCAGAATACTTGGAGGACAATCCTTTAACTTCATTCCTCAAGAGCTGCTCCCAATCTTGTAGAATTCAACACAGAAATCAAAGAATATTCTGAAGATATACCTGTTTATTCCTTAAACAATGAAAGCTAAGCTAGCATGGGACAGGGAACTCTATATCAATCAGAACTTGCAAGACCTCTCACAAATGTTCACTTTTGAAGTTGCCCAGTGCTGGATAGCAATGGAGAGTTCAATCCCAGTAATGATACAGGCAGTCAGACCAGCTATCAGGATTCCTATGTTGAGTGCAGATGTGGGAAGATCCTTTGCAGAATACGACAAATACATTCAGAAGAGTACAGAAACGTGAATGCTGACAATCTGAAAACTTTGTTTTTTAACCTGGTTACCTGTCAGTCATCAGCTCCCTCTTGGCTAATTGACTCATTTGTTCACCATCACCACTACAAAGGTCAACTAGGAGGGGCCATCATTTAGACAGTCTTCAAGGGTGGGATGAAATTTTGTTTTCATTTTTGTTAACAGCCCTACACAACACATGCACTTGGCAAATGCAGTGGAGAGGCATGCAGTTTTCTGACTGCTAATGACATCTCCTTACTTTCACAAAGGGCATTCTGTCCAAGCACCCCCACCCCTACCCCTCCAATGAAACACACTTAGTGCTTTCTCAGACTCCACCAGGGAAATCACACTAACTCTGTGTGTCCCCAAGTCGCAATCATCTGATTAAGGAATCTGTTCATACAAAAGGCTGTACCCATCAAACCAGGAGTGTACCATAGCTGTGGTCACAGGAATCGTGAATACCACTAACGTAAATGTAACATGCACATGATTATGACCATCCACATACAACAATACGCAGCTACTAGAACTGTTGACAGCCACAATACAGGACTCCCAGGACTGTCCCTAACAATTTTACTCTTATAAATGGGGAAGAAATGGGCACATAGTATAGTCAGAAAGGAGGAAGAGCAAACAGAGGAGCATGCAGAAAACATGGGCAAAGAAAGAGTGGTTTGTGATAGGAGAAATGGATATTTTTTGGGACAGGTGCCCATTTTTTCAGAAGGGTGATGGCGGAAGGATGCAGGGTATATGGATGAATTAGGAGCAGACAAATAAACTCAAAACACAGACAAAGACCAACGGGGGGAGGTGCTGAAATATATTTGACACAATGGATATGGACACAGAATCTAGATATTCGGTGATGAGGAGGAATGGATTACAAATGGGAGGAAGAGAAACACAAGAGGGGAACACCAAGATGGAGTATAGAATGGGGGACAGGTCACTTTCATGCTGCTCAGGGCATTGCCTACCCAGAGGTCAGTCTCCTCCATGCCTCTGAAAGCACACTGGGAAGTGCCAGGTAGTGGTGTGACTCTGTTAGTCATATAATAACATATTCCATGGGGGCCAGAGCAAATATCAAGTTGCTGGTCCACCAACACCATCATCATCATCTCCTCCAGCTTCTATCATGTAACATACTGGTATCAGCAGAGAATATGACAACATCTGCCTTCTGTGAGCCATCACTGGAGGCCAACATGCAACCTCCAGATCACTCACTACCAGATGACCTACATCGCTCTGTAGATAGGCAACCGTGGCGGCAGATGGAGACTCAACATGAGAAGGCAGCAGGACAACAGTGTAATGACTGCTGCCACACCTTGATCACAGATGTTGCTGGCACTTCATAAAATAGTGACAGAAATGGTGAGAAATTAAACAACAAACATGAAATAACCAGGTCCCTATTAAATGATCGAAAGTTTCAAAGTTCAAATGTCATATGGCTGACACCATATGACTGAACTTTGAAAAGTTTGAAGGTGAAAGGCAACAGCTCCATACGTGCAGAATGGGAAAATTTCCCTTTTCTGCACTGAAGTGTTGTCTCGGAGTTGGTATATTTAAGTAGAGGGGGTGTGGGGGATGCAGGGAGTCTTGCCCCCCTGCTCAGAGAGTTAAGGTAAGTGTTTTTTTTTTTTACGTTTTTATTATATATTCAAAGATTCAAGTTCCGCTCATATGTTGTCGAACATATGAGGTTTGAAATTTTGAAGCTTCGAATATATAATATAGACTCGAAATAACCATATAAAAGAGGGACAGTGGGAAACAGAAAGAGTAAAAAAATCTGTGTCCAGTATCAAGCATACAGCTAGTTACAGAAGGACAATACACTTGCTAGATATGCAGTAGTAATACAGAAAATAAGAGGCATGGCATAGTAAGGACATGGTGCATTTGCAGGAAGTGAGCTCAAAGGAGCATTCATGTATGTTACCGATGCACCCCCCCCCCCCCCCAAGGAGTATCTGAGAAAGTAATTTAGGCAGCATACAAAGGCCATAGAAGGTGTGGAAAGACACATGTAGAGCTATGTCATATGGTATTGGGACAAGGTAGAGCTTTGTGGACATGTCCATCCATACAGAATTTTCAGGGCAACATGTTGACCATGCCAGTATGACATAGCAAAGACAGGCAATACAGTGATGTTAACATGAGCATTTGTTACTACATGGTGGGCAAGTACTATGATATAAGCCAGCCTTTACTGCAAGATAGATTAGTCATAAAGGTAGCATAGCAAAAATATGCCATGCATAAGTGCCACAGCCATGGTCATTGTGTGGGACAGTACATTCCACATAAAAGGAAATGTAACTGTAGCTCTGTGTAGGACTGTCAGGGCTGTGACAGTGCACATAACACGTTAGCACACCAAAAGCCTTGAATGTATGGCAGTTGGCATGATGTAAGGGCATACTGTGGAAGTCATAGGTTCCATGCCCTTAAAGTGTGGTCACCACTAACATGTCATATGAATGGGTCAGTGCCTTCACCTGCATGGACAGTGCAGGTGTGTGCAGAGGTATGGATTGCTGCAGGCACTGGGTGTTATAAGTAAACAGAACATATGTATAATTTAGATAAATGTTCTGCTATGATGTTTATACCTGGCTACCCCTGTAACTGAAAAGGCACTCCACATGCCTTTGAAATAGCAGCCTATTCTCCTCAGTCTGCTCAGCATCAGATAAAAAACAGTACAGTAAATGAAAAAGCAAAGCCATAACTAGGGTAGGGTGAAGGGGACACAAGGTGTTGGGGATACAATCAGCAGTTGCCAGTGGTGCAGGACTGCAGTACTGGTATTTGTGAAGCTGCAAGGATTTCAAGGCATCAATGAATGAATGCAGATACTGTATTTATGGTCATGGCTGAAGCTCTGATGCACTGATTGTGTGGGGATTTAACTGTGGCAAGCTGCTTGATACAGTTGTAGCAATCAGCACTCGCAAAAGTTTTACAGTTTCTGAGCCAGCGAGCTTCTTTTTGTTTCCTTTTTTTCCTTTTTGTGTTCTGGTACTCAGGTTTGTGAAGATTTGTTTTTGGGTGACAGATAAGTTAGCTATTGTTCTGCTGCAAGGATCCCTGTAGTTATGCAGTAAGCTATACTAAAATGCAGCTGTTATGTGCATATTATGTATGGCTCAGTGGTGCAGCAGGTCATGTTATCACCTCACAGCAAGACGTTTTCCAGCTTGATTCTCAGCTGGGATGCCTTCTCTGTGGAGTCCACATGTTCTCCCTGTGTTCATGTGGGTTTTCTCTGAGTGCTCCAGTTTCCTCCCACATTCCAAAGACATGCAGTAGGTGGATTGGACACACTAAATTGGCCTTAGGTGTGAATGTACATGTCTATGTCATATGGAAGAAAAAACTCATCAGGGCTAGCCACCTGGCAGTGTGAACACTGGATCTAGATAATTGTCACTATTGATGTGACACCCTGATCTAATGTGGAAAAATGGAAAAAATGGGTTGTGGATTGATGACCTGACCTATTCTTCTCATTGGTGCAGAAAGTCTAGGTGACACCTTTTGAAGTCACTGTAGTTCTACTTGCACTGTTCACCAGAATGGGTAATGTCAGTTGCAGCCCTTACTGTCCTGGTAAGGCTGTGCCAGCCATCTACCATATACTGGGGACTGTCATTAAAGTCCCCAAGCAGGAGCTCATGGATGTCTCCTTACAAGAGTAACTTGGGAGCCCTGACATTCTCAATGCCTTCAGAAGCCATAACCACTTCATAGCTTGCAGTTCAGAGAAATATGGTAGCTCTTTTGTGTCACTGCACATTACTGCTGCTGCTGGCTTGTGATACACAACAGTAGACATTGAGTTTGCATAACATGCTCTACTGCCCCTATCAAGTGACACATTCATAGCATGGCATGATGACATCATGGTGACTAGCTATCAGTACTCATATTTGTTTCCATTATTGCGTTTTAGTGCCTGTCTAGGCCACACTGATATGTTACATATATTGCGCACAGGGGTCAGTGACTTGCCTATACATGTGTAGTGCATCTTGCAGTCTTGGGCAGGTGCACAATGCAAAAAAAAGAAGTGTGATCCACAGACATTTACACAAAATTGTCATACGACAAGCCTCAAAACCATGTGCTCTGCAGTCATATTAGTACTCATTGTAAATCATTGGCAAAGTCTTTATGAAGATCATACAATCCAGGCTACAGAAACACCGCAAGCAAACTAGCAGGGAAGAACAGGCCAGATTCAGACCCAACAAAGGATACTGCGATCAAATTTTCACCATCCATCAGCTAATGGAGGAAAGAATCTGGTGAGGACAATGTACAGTTATCGTCTTTATTGATATCAAGTCCACATTTGACTGCATCCACTCACCTGCCCTGTGGAAGACATTGGAGACCAAGCATGTGCCAAAGAAAACCATCAGACTCCTTCAAACATTGTACAATGGTTCATCCAGCCAGGTGGACATTCAGAATGAACTGTATGAAGAGCTTACCATCCAGACTGGGGCCTGTCAAGGGGATGTGGTCTCTCCACTGCTGTTCAACATAGTGGTGGATGTCATCATGAGGAGAGTATTTGAGGGCAGGAGTAGAGTCCAGTATGATGAAGCCCATTGTGTGACTGACCTGATGTTTGCCGATGATAGCACCATTTTCATATACAGTGATGCTGAGGCCGCAGGTATCCTCTACAACATTGCCCACATTGCCCAATCTTATGGCCTACAGATAAATGCAGATAAGAGCAAAGTGATGGCAACTGATGGATCACAAGCCACCATCCACCTCGGGGGGAGTTCAGATCAAACAAAAGCAAGAATTTAAGTATTTGGATTTGCTGGTCCAGGAGAAGAAGGTGGCATCAACATCTGAAGTCCATAGCAGGATTGGACAAACCACTGCAGCATTTGCCTAACTCAAATGGTGTCTATGGAAGAGGGCAAACATCTCTATCACCACCAAGATTCACCTTTTCCAGGCACTGATCTTGCCAATTCTCCTTTATGGATTGGAAATGTGGATTCTCCTCAAGACAGACCCGAACAAGCTTGAGGTTTTCCAAATGCAGTGCTTACACCAAATCTTGGGAAGCTTGCTTTGTGACCACATTAGAAACATGAGCATCCAGACCAGATGTGATCAGCAGCCAATGATCAGCGAACAGATCCAGAAGAGGAAGCCGTGCTGGTTTGGACACATATGCAGGATAAACACCCGCCACTTGCCATATAGACTATTATGGAGAGCACACTCCATGAACTGGAGAGTTCACAAATCTGCACCAAAGAAGAAGTGGGCTAAACAGGTTGAAGAGGACCTTAGAAGCTGAGAAGCTGGTGACCTCACTTACAGGAGGCCAGAAACATTGCCATAGACCAATCAGCATGGAAAGGTGTGATGAAGGAAGTTGAGAATCCAGCAGTACCCACAGCAGCATACTGACTATGGGACTGACCAACTCTGCTGGCTGACAGCTAGGGACTAAAGAAGAAGAAGAAGTACTCATTGTGCCATGGAATTGGTTGCACTTTGCGAAGGGCCAGAGTGAGTTTTTTGACTTGGCATTCCTTTTGGAATTTCCAAAGTATTACAACTGTGGTAAGTAATCAGTGAATACTCTCTGCACATGTTGAGAAGCTAGTTTTCTACATCAGCTGCAGGTCTCTCTTTGTTTGTTGGGTTAACCACTACCCAACATGGCTCTCACCCAAATCACAGTACTTCCACAGCACTAATATCCTTCCCTCAGACTATCTCTAAATTTTTTGACAACAATAAACTAGTCTCCTGTCTATTCCTTGACCTCTCAAAGGCATTTGACACTATTTCTCATAACCTACTTCTGACAAAATGATCCCACCTTCATCTCTCCAACTCTGCCCTCTCTTGGTTTACTAGCTACCTCTCCAACAGATTTCAGTCAGTAAAATGTCTTTCTGCATTCTCCCCTTTCCTTCCAGTCCAAACTGGGGTTCCCTAAGGCTCCATCCTTGGACCCCTACTATTCAACATTTTCACTAACAATCTATATACTTCCTGTCCTCACTCATCTCTAATACAATATGCTGATGACTCTGCAATAATTTCCTCTGCTGACAATCTTTCTCACCTCCTCTCTCTCTCACCCAAGAATCACTTTACTCAGTTGAAAAATGTCTTGTATCCAACCAACTCTTACTTACCCTAATAAAACAAAACTTGTCCTCTTCCTCCCTAAATCTCTCCAACACCTCACAACTACATTCACTGTCTCTTCCCTCAGCAACATGACTATAAAGGTAGAGTCCCACACCAAACTACTTGGTGTTATTATTGATGACCAACTAAAATTTGATCTTCACATTGAACAGACTATTAAAAAACCCACATAAAATGTGGCCTGCTCTACAGAAACAACAAATTTCTCACTAATAAATCAAAACTCTCTCTGGCATAAGTCTGTCTACTATCCTCCCTACTATATGCTGCCCCAGTCTTTACTAACCTTCAAACTAATCTGTTAACTAAACTTGAACTCACGTACAATAAAATAACCAGATTTGCAGCTAATCACCCCTATCACTCTCACCACTGCCTGTCTCTCAAACATCTACACTGGCTAGTATTCCATCAACAGCTCCTCCTGCCTCAGCTACATCTGACTCACTCCATCCTAAATCAACCCAACTCCTGTCCTGCTCTCTCTACTCTCTTATCTTTCTACACTCCTAATCATACTCTACGCAGTTCTGACCAACACCTACCGGCAACTTATAAGGATCATAGAATCATAGGAGGTTCACCAAGATAAAGTTACTTCGATTGCCTCATTTCCTCCACAAGTAACTTTATCTTGGTGAAGTACTATTTCTTACTTGTCTCCGTTCATTTGTTTTAATCATAGGAGGTTACTAGGCTATTGGCCCTGAGGCCCTTATAAGCCTAGCCTAGAGTTTAGCCCATGTTTAGAGAAGTCAGTTCCCAGACCCCCTGTCCAGCAGGGACACAGGTGGAATCCCAGGGTGTATTTTCTGTTTCCCATCCAGTTATCCAGGTTGCGCATAAAAAGGGATAATGAGGTACTGTACTTGACGTGGAGAGGGAGTCTATTCCACAGATGGGGGAGTCTCTGGGACACAAATCTGTCCTGCCAACAAGTCCTACTGATATCACAGACCAGGTTCAGGTCACACATGTGGGTTGCTCAAGCGGAGCTTGACTTGCGGATATGCAGCTGTCCCATTAAGGTGGGGTATGAGATTGCTTTGTATGCCAGACAGAGGTCACCTTAGAGGAATCTGTATGAAACTGAGTAGAGGGACAGGGCTTTTAGCCTATCTGTGTAGCGTAGGTGTTTTAGGCCCTGGATTCTACTGGTGAGGAACCTCTGTGGTCTCTCCAGCTGCTGCATGTACTTTGTGAGGTACATGCCGAAGGGGGAGTTGTACTCAAAAACTGGCCTTATAAGGGAAGAATACAGAGATGTTATGACCTCTTTGTCCCTGGATGAGATGCCCTTACTTATCAACCTGGGTGCCCAAATCCCTCACTACTGATTGTGTACTTAGGACACTGTTATTAATGTGATAATATGTGGGGGTGTCACTCTCCCCAAAGGGGATGATGATGCATTGTTTGGGCATTCAGCTTGAGGCCATGCTTCTGGCACCAGTCATTTGTTTGGGTGAGACCCTCTTGGAGGACGTCCATATCACTTGGGAAATTGATGTCTGCGCCCAGCTTGGCCAGGTCAAGGTAGGCAGTGTGCACTGTCTTCCCCTCATCCATGGCTTTAGTGACCGGCTCAAAGAAGTCAACCAGATTTAACAGACATGACCTCCCCTTGACAAAGCCAAACTGTGTGGGGTAAAGTGTTTGGAGATTGCCAATGTTCCTGTTAATGAGGTCCATGATAATCCATTCTATGGCCTTGCAGATCAGGCTAGTTAGGCTGATGGGCTATAATTTCCTGGATCAGTGGATGCTCCACTATTGTGTAAGGGGATGACAGTGGCTGTCTTCCCCTCGGCTGGGACAAAGCTGGTACTCAGGCTTTGGTTGAATAGGGTACCTAATGATGCTGCAAGTTCATGCATGAGTTCATGTAGGATGCAGCCTGGGATGTTATCGGGTCCCATGGAGGCTGTATTTTTTGCTTTTGAGAGGGCAGTGATGATCTGTTCTCTAGAGATAAGGGGTGAGGGCAGGTACTGGGGATGTCCTGATTTACTGATGGGGGACCAGAGGGGAGAAGTTTTCAATGAATATGTCAGACAGTAGATTGTCTATATCTACAGCATTTGTGTATGTGGTGTTCTTGACCACCAGTTCTGAACAGATCTGGGTGATTCCTTTGAGACTGTGGACATATGTAAAGAAGGCTTTATGATTGTCTCTAGTAGATGTGGCCAATTTGGACACGAGGTTTGCTTTAGAGGATATCACTAGTGCTCTTATTTGCTTGTTCAGGCTAAGGAGAGATTGCTTCCAGTTAGGCACCTGCTCCTTCTTGGTCTTGGACAGCAATTTTTTTATTTTGTTATATAGTTTATTTATTGCAGATGTCCACCAGACAGATTTACTCTTCCTTGCTGAGGATGATTTAGTCCTGTCAGGTATTCCTGATTCCATGCATCTGTATAAATGCTTGTATAGTACTTTGGCGTAGATTTGAACATTGGTGCCAGTTCTTATGGTGGGAGCTGTGAAGCTGTTTATACCATCCCTCAGGAGGTTGTAATCAGCTTTGGAGAAGTTTTTTGTTTGACCCTAGCTAGAGGGGGGGTCAGGGGAGATGGTGACTTTGAAAGTGACCGCTTTATGGTCAGATCTTACCAGGGAGGATGATATTATAGGGGTGCTGCAGTGGTTACTCATGTTGGTTAATACCAAGTCCAAGATATTATCACCTTTTGTGGGGGTATCCCAATAAAAACATTGGCAAACTTCTCTACAACCACTCTGTTGCAACTGCCTGGAATAAACTGCCCCTACATTTAAGAACAATCAGTAACACAAACTGTTACAAAAACACTTTAAAGGACCACTTATTAAACTTATGGACCTGCCCCTGCCATGACCCTACTTAATCTTTCTCTCCATACTGTTACTAACTGACCTCTACTTTACTTCTGTTCTGTACACCATCCCATATTCAAGTCTTATTCTATTTTTATATTTGATCTTTAAAACTAATAACTACTACTTACTCTCAGTCCTAAAGTGATGTTTTATCCCTAACCTACTTAATATCATACGCATATACATGTAACCATCCATACAATCCTACTGTGAATATCCATTTCATTTCCTCTGTGTGATTCCCGCACTGCTTAATCTCTTTTGTTTCATTTAATTCTATGTAAATATGTAATTAGCAAATGTATTACAGGTATGTAAAGACAATGTATAAGAAAAATGTATGTGATTTTTCTTTTTATGTCACTTTATATCACATATTGTACTTTTTTTTCCCTCCGCTGAAAAAGGGCATCTGCCCAATCAGATTAACCCGATCAACAAATGTCAACTAACTAACTAACTAACTAACTAACTAACTAACTAACTAACTAACTAACTAACTAACTAACTAACTAAATAGGGTTTCTTATGGACTGGAAGTTGGGTTGAGAAAACCTGACTGCTGACTGCTGACGGGGCGGGGGGGTACACAGGGAAACATTGTTAACATTCTATGAAGTAAGCTGCTGCTGTACTTTAACTGTCACAGCATGAGGAATGTTTTATAGAAGGTAGGGCACACAGGCCATGTGGTTAGGTCCAGGACTGTGAATTTTATTGACTTCCCTTTGTTATATTCTCCTGTGTTATGTAGAGGTGGGGGAGGGGCAAACAAGGTTCTGAAGAGGAGAATCAGTGTGCCAGTCTTGCTTGGTAGCTTTTTGTGTTGTGAATGTTTTTTCAAGTAGTATTTCAGTTTGTTGTGGATGGGGGAGGGGCATTTTAACCTGTATCTCCAAGGAGTGACTGGAAATGACCATTTGTCTCATGTGATGTACTTTATTGGTCATGGTAGGGGAGAGCTGTTCCTTTTCCAGTGATCATCTATGGTACTCAGTGGGAAGGATTTCATGGATGTGTGCCCAGCCTAGTGTTGTTCAGTGGGAGTTCGGGGAACAGTTTTTCTATCTATGTTTTTGGGATTGCTTGTGGTGGGGTGGTTCTTAAACCTATGTTGCTTATATGGAATGTGTTATAATACATTTTCAACAAGTTGCTAGGGGGTGGAGTTGATGGTGGTGGGGTGTACAGATATGTATGAGTAACAGTCAATACGTGGGTCATAACAGTAGGTGTCAGTGAAATGTTCACTGAAGGTGCCTGCATACCTGTGTTTTCATTGACAGTCTATATTATGTAGGGACATAAAACGACAGTCAGGTGCATCATTGGGTCTTACAGAACTGCAACATTTGGATGACAGCCAGGATACAGGGGAACACAATTTTGTCCATCCACAGTTGTGATGGAGACCATATGTGTGAAGTGTGCCAATGAAACAGTGAACATGTTACGCTTGAGATATCTATTTTGGACATCAGATATTTATTTTTTTGCAGATAGATGCTGCTGTTTATGCATTAGGGACACACCTGCTGACTACTGAAAAATGTCAGCCACCTGTGCAGGTGACATGTGTCTCTTTGCAGATCAGATGTAACACACTCCATTGTGATACTGGACTTTGCTGTGGGGTAGTCAGTTCTGGATGGGAGGGATATAACAAGCTAAAAGCTCACTTATGCCTATCCTCACATTTCCAGAGCAGGATACCTGAGGAGGACTGAAAGGGAGTGGAGAAATTCTCCAAGGTAGAGACTGACATTGTGTTGCAGGCCCTCTCTGAACATGGTTAACAGATGCTCATTACCAATAAAAGTCCAGGCCTTCCACCAGTATATCTGATGGGACATTGTTGAATAGACCTGTTCTTGTGTCCAGTTATGACATTGTCTGTGGCCATAACTGGACACGAGAACAAATATAGTGTACTACCATGATGTCCACTGCTCGAGCAGATGGCCACTAGTGGAAGTCTGCTGAATGAGTCATCATTACCTGACATGGAGGAGTTCCTCACGTCTCCATCTGGGGGACTTGATATGTCCCTCATACCAGATGCTAGACTTGATGTTAGTGCAGAACTTCACTGAAAATCTCGAGCGTCAGTAGGCAATGCCTCAGGTGGGTATTACCTAACATACATATCACACAGTGCAAACTGCTTGACTCACAGCTATACCTGTATGCCTCCCCCCTTTCTCAGCACTGCTGCTGTACTTGTACAATCCATCTCACAGTCTCAGAATGTCATGGAAGGACAGGAGTTGGCTGATACATCAGCACAGGCTGCACCCTCTTCCCCTGCAGCATGGATATCATTGGGTGCTGGCAGATCCCATGAACACAGAGAGAGGAGTATGGTACTCCATAAGCCCATGGGCCCAATCCCACTCCTGAGCTGATCATCTCAATAGCTACCACGCAGCAAATCTGTGGGGCTGTCATGCAAGCACAAGTGGATGCTACCATAGCCATTGCAGAGCTAACTGGTGTGATACCTGATTTATATGATGACCTCAGAGAGGGCGTTGCCTATTTATGTATCAGTTTTGAAAGCCGTCATGGAGAGTTTGTGTCCTGCAGGTGTCCATGTGTGGCCACACACCATTGGCATTGTCATTGTCAGGGTCAATCTTCTTCCAGTTCTAGTAGGGAAGCTCACCATGGTAGAGCAAGGACAAGTTCTAAGTCCTGAACCATCACCAACTTGACACCTACAGTCAGTGCTGAGAGCACTGCAGGACATCACAGATGCAGATGGAGTGCATATGTTGAAGTTAGCCATAGCACTTTCTGGCATTGATGCTCACACAGTACCTCAGCCTGTGTGCTCATTGTGATTATGCCACTGATGATCCCTGGAGATGGTGTCCCATGGATGGGGACATCTATGCTCAGTGCAGATAACTATTGTGTTTTCCAAGACCTATGCCAGAGACCATTGCACAGTGTGGTATCTTCTGCAGGAGATGTCTCCATGCACACACCCACACACCTGTCTCTGCCAAGGTCTGTGGGTTTCTTATCAATGTCATTAGCCGTGGCTCCAGGGTGTGTCCATGGGGAAATCATTCTACACAAATCATTGATATAGGTTTTCTGCATGGCAGAGGTTAGAATCATGGGCACTGCATAGGTGGAGCTCTGACACACACTGTATATTATACCCTTTGAAATGCAGACCACCTGGCAGCTGATGGAATGGAATCAATTACTGTCGATATACCATTGTCTCTGTGCCCTAGGTGGGGCATTGAGGGCAATATGGGTTGGCTTGTTATTTATTGCTTCTGTAATTTGTTGAAAATAACTGCAGACCTCCAGAGTATTTTACAATTTGTTCATGCTGTATTTGTTACACTCTCTTCTGTTAATCTTTTTTTTCAGTGTGTCTTGTACAGCATCAACTTATTAGTTTGAAATTTTTATTTTATTTTTATTTATTACATTTTCTTGACCGGGAATGTCTGACTGGGCCAGAGGCCCATTTTCAGAGGAGGCCTGGGAAGAAAAGCTCCACAGAAATATAAAATCAGGCAGTTTTTACATTCAAACACTGACAAAAAATACAAATGCATGATTACAATATTGAGAAAAAAAAAACCAATTACATTCAAAAACATCAGCAGAAAAATACAATGCATGTTTACAATATTAAGGAAATAACATTATATACGCGAGTCTAAATGATTACAGATGTCGTGGCTGCAGTAAAAAATACAGGATAGTGGGAACTGAAGCAGACTTGCAGATAGAAACAGTCCAGTCCACAATAACCCAGAAGCTGAGAGTAAACTACAGTTGGGGGTTGAGTGAGCTACTGGGATGGTAAACAGAGAATGTGGTACTAATATAGCAAAAATCAGAAGGTGATAAGACTTTGTGGAGAGAAGGTAACAGGAAAGGAGAGGGGGTTTAACCTGGAGAGTGACAGGAGCATAGCCAGTGATTGCTAAGGTGATGTTTTAGTAGGGATTTGAATTGGTCATGTGAGGGTGTGTTCCTTATAGTTTCTGGTAGGGTATTCCAGAGTTTGGCTATATTGTAGGAATAGAGGGAGTCGCCATGTTGGTTGTGGGAGTTGGATACCTTTAGTAGGAGTTTGCTGGAGGATCTGAGAGCTCGACTGTTGGGGTTAGGTTGAACGAAGGAGGATATTGCAGGGCAGTTATTAGGCTGGTAGATTATTTTGTGGGCTAAGGCTAGATTGTGAGTCAGAAGGTTTGGTAGCTCTAGCCAGCTTAAAGCTGAAAGAGATGAGCAGTGGTGGGATGTGTGTGGGAGGTTGGTGGCAAATTTTGCAATTTTGTGGTAGCATGATTCCAGTTTATTCAGGTCAGATTTCCGGAGGTTAGTGAAGACAATGGAACCATAGAGAAGGGTACTTAGGACGTGTGTGCATGCTGTGGCAAGCCTGGCATTGGGTGATAGGAATGGTTTAGCTCTGTAGAGGCTACCTAATTTGATGTGTACTTTTTTGATGGTTTGGGAAATATGTATATCAAATTTAAGGTTTTCATCAATGGTAATACCTAAGAGTTTTGTGTGGTTAGTGGGGGTAATTTTAGTACCGTTTGCAGAGGTGATGGATAGAGGGAGCTGTGATGTTTTGGATTTTTTTATTGCTAAATACTATAAGCTTGGTTTTGCTGGGATTTAAAATGAGTTGATGTTGAGAGAGGTAGGATTCAATATACTGAATTCTGATTGGAGTTCTAGGGTGGTGGTAGCAGAACAGATAAGGGTAGAATTGTCAGCATACTGTACTATGGAGGCATAATGGGTTGCTTTACAGAGGTTATTAGTGAAAATGATAAAGAGAAGTGGACCCATAATGGAACCTTGAGGGACTCCCACAGAGATGGGGTGCAGTGGGGAGAGTGACGTGTCCCAAATAGTAGCTTGTTGACGGTAGGAAAGATAGCTATGGAACCAGGTTAGTGAGGGTAAGCTGAGGCCATAGGAAGATAATTTATTAAGAAGCAACTGGTGGTACATGGTGTCGGAGGCTTTTGACATGTCAAAAAATATGGAAGCGACATGCTGTCCTTCATTCATATGATGATGGACAGAGTCAGAGAAGGCTAGAAGAGCTGTACTTGTACTGTGCTTTGGTCGGAAGCCATGCTGAGAGGTGGAAAGTAGGTTGTTGCTAAGGAAGTAGCTTAAAAGTTGGTTGTGGATGCATTTCTCTAGGATTTTTGTGAGGGGGAGGATTGTTATGGGGCAGTAGTTGGTTATTTCCTTCAACAGGTCACCTTTGTGGAGTGGAACAATATGAGATATTTTCCAAATTAGAGGGACATACTGTTCTTTGATAGAGCAGTTGATAAGTATTGAGATAGGGTATGCAATTGAAGGAGCTGCCAGTTTTAGAAATTCATTAGGGAGTTTGTCAGCAGCTGTGCGGCTTGGTTTAAGTTTGGACAAGAGAGTTTTTATGTAGTTAGTTTGTATGGGTGTGAAGGAGAGGGGAGTGTATTTGACTATGGTGGGGGTAGGGACTGTAAGTGGCAGAGCTGGTTGGTTGTCTAGAAGAGAGGTTACTGCACTGATGAAGTGTGTATTAAATTGAGTAGATATGGGGTCTGTGTTATTAGTGGTAGATGGGGGGGGGGGTGACCTGGGTTTAAAAGTTGGTTGATGCATTGCCAGAATTTTTTGGGTTATTTTGTTTTTTTTTGCTGACAGGATAGGAAGTAAACTTGTTTGTCACTTTTTATTTGTTTTTTTGTTAAGTTTATTAGTTGTTGGTGAGGTCTGCTTTTTCTTTAGCTTTATGATATTTTGACTAGGCTTTGTATCTGCTTCACAAAAGTAATTTTATCCTTTCGGATAACCACAGAAGAGGCTTCCTAATACATATTTTTCTGGTAGTGGCCAGGTTATGAAGAGTAGTAAGAAAGGTTTCATTGAAGTACTGTACTGCATCTTCTAATTTTAGGTGTTTAAGAGGGGGACCAGTTACATTGTTGTAGTATGAGGTTGAAAGTTGTGGGGAAAAATGTTTTTTAGTAATAATGTGTTTGTAGATAATGTTGCTTTCGGAGTACACTCGGTTTTTATACAGAGAGGTTGGGTAGTGGCCGCTGAGGGAGTCGGGTAGGCATCCTGCTAAGAGTCCCAGGTTGGGTCTGTTAGTTAGGATCCAGTCTAAAGAAGAGAGCTTGTTGAAGTGTTTATCTACACGAGTTGGGCAGTTTATGGTCTGGGTGAAGGAGAACAGATTAATAAAGTTGGATGGGTTGTTAGAAGTGCAGGAGAGCCAATCTGAACTGAAGTCACCCAGAATAATGGTTTCTTGGGTGAATTCAGTGGAAGCCCAGGAGAGTAGGTGTTCAATACTGGGGAGGTTGTTGCAGGGTTGAGGTAGGTGGCAATAATGATTATTCCTTTATTGGGGTTGATTTCAAGGTGGGTGGATAATAATTTGGAGTTGGGAATAGTGGGAGGTATACAGTTCAGTTGGGTTACTTTGAGGGACTCTTTAAACATTACTGCAACCTTTGAGGGACTCTTTAAACATTACTGCAACCTTTGAGGGACTCTTTAAACATTACTGCAACCTTTGAGGGACTCTTTAAACATTACTGCAACCTTTGAGGGACTCTTTAAACATTACTGCAACACCATGTTTGTTGATTCCCTCCATTCTTATGATGTTATCGTCTGTGGTTAGTATTTCTGTATTGTTAATGAGGGGCTTTAGCCAGGTTTCTGTTAATACTGGTATATCTGGAGAGTAGGTGGTTGGGGTAGCATGAAATTCGGTGGTCTTGTTTAAGATGCTATGAAGGTTGAGATTTAACAGGAGTAGATCTGAGTTAGAGGATTTTTGGAAGAGGGGAGGGGATGTAGGTGAGTACAAGATGGCGTGGTTATAGAGCATGTGGAAGACTGTATGTGTTGTGCAGTACTGTTTGTGGTCCCTGGGTTGGGATGGATGTCAGATAGGAGCTTGATGTGAGTAAGTGAGTGAAGGACACGGAATTTAATTTTGTTTGTTGGTGTGAGGTATTTAGGTAATGGGGGTTTTGGATGGTGGGTGTGTAAGTGTTTGAAGGGTGAGAGGAGATAGGTAGAGTGTATCAAGAGTTGAGGGACTGTGTTACTGTAACTATGTTGATGAGGGTGGGAGAGTAGGAGATTTGAAGTGTATGACATGTTGAGAATTGAAGGAGGTTAAGTTGTAGGATAGGAATAGAAACAGGAAAAGAAAGGTATTGGTGAGAAAGGGCTTGAAGTAGTTCACTGTACTTGAGAGGTTATAGGGGGTTGGGAATGTAGAGTGAATAGAGGGGAGGAGTTGGCTGCCATGGAGGAGGAGGAGAAATGCATTTAAAATGACAGTTTGTGATTAACACATTGTTCTAGAACAACTTAACACGAACTCATCAAATACATTTTTACCAAAATACATGCAGCTGAAAAAAGAAAACCATTTCATCAAAACATACATCCACCGAAAATCCACACAACTTTCAAAAATGTACTAAGCACAAGATGCAAATTTATCTTGAGTATTTCTTATGTTAGACAAAGCCCCAGAGACTTCACATACACAGCACCCCATAACCCGAACTCTAATCCTAACCTACACGCCAACCCTCATCCCAAGAGAAGACTACATCTTAATCCAACAAATAAATACATAATGTTACATTAAAGAAAAAAAACAAAACAGCAACATGGCATAGAGGGGAAAAAGCACCGGTTATGTTCCGGGTGACCAGCGGCTCAGGTGTCTGAGAAGATGGCAAAGGAAGATGGGCGTACTCATCCTGGGTAGAGGATGGGTGGGGTGTGTGTGACTACAAGTGTGCAACATGGTGTGATTTCCATGATGGAGAGACTGGGGAAATTACTGCAGAATGCTATGGCATATGAGTGGGGTGTCTTGCTGATATCAGTTCTTTGCAGAAGTGAGGGACGATTCAGAGAAGATATCCTAGTGCACGTCCCTTCCTGGAAAGTTACTGGGCATATGCAGGGGGTGGATTTAAGTAGAAAACCCCATGGCAACAATATGACACTGTTCTGGGATGTCTCAATCTCCTCACTGGCCCTGAACCTTATTGGATAAACTTGTTAGAGAAGGATTTGCATGCAGAAGTGATGTGGTAAGAATTGCTGTTTCGATCAGTTCACATTTAAACGTGGGATCTACTTAATGTCATTTTGCTTCAGCTACTAATCTAATAGGTTTAACATGCTGACGGCTCAAGACACTGAGTTAAATGGCTCCAAAAGTATCCAACCTACTGAAGAAACAGAAAAGTTAATGTATTTTGCCCCTGCATCCCTATGTGGGGAGCAAACCATCAACAATATATATCAACTCCAAAGTTGCACAAATATGAAGGAGAAATCTACTAAGATGAAGGAATCATTGCCAGCACACACTTAGAAACCATTCTGGGTATCTCTTCTTAGTGAAAACAGTAACTGGTGAATTCATCACTAGGGAGTTGTCGCTAAGGGAATTGATCGTCCGGGAGTTGGGGCTCAGGGAAGTGTAGGAAAGCCAATCATTTTCCCGCTGTTTTTTGGTGTAAAAGATGAGTTGAAAAGTTATCTAGAAAGGACAACACTCCCTAGATGCTTAATTTTCCTCAGTACAATGTAAAATGGTTTAGTCTAAAACAAGAAAGATAATCAGGAAAAGGCCAGAGAACTTAATCAGTTGTTTAAGGATCACAATTCGGTTTGTTTATTAATGAGACAAATTTATTCAAAAAATGTTCTGTATTATTCAAACTATATGTTTATTCACATGGAAATACAGGTTCAATTTATGATGCTCTGAGTGTGGCAACGCAATTAAATGTAAAGTCTAAAGCAAGAAAGGTAATATGCAATAGGACCTAAGCAGCTGTTAAGATCACGTTATTTATTAATGTACGTATTAAATATTGGGCAAATGGGCCAAGTCAAAAAAACAAATTTTTGCCATGCAACACAGGTTATATGCTGATCTGAGTGTAAAAATGCTATTAAATAGGAATGCTCAAACTTCAGTAAAGCTGTAAGAAAAATAACAGCTTATAATCAAATATTTAATGAGCAAAACTGATTGCACAAAAAGTGCTTTAAGCCTTATATTTCCTATATAAAGAACTGTCAAATTATTTGTTGACTTTGTAAAGCCATAATATTTATTCCTAGTGTCTCCTTGCCCTTTGTGATTAATGGAAAGCAAGAGTATTTGTAGACTTTTGAATTTCATTAATCTGCCCACTTTGCTCTCCAGTCTTGCTGCCCTTTCCTTAATATGAGATGTATCTCTTTGATATCTTTCTAATTGGCTCTGCTGTCCTTATTGTAGGTCTAGTTCTAATTTCCTGTGATGCACATTTGCTGTTGGCACACATTCTCCTCAGATGCCCTTTTAGCATCACTGTGCATCTCCTCAACAGACAGTTTATACTTAAAGCTTATGTGCTGATCAGTTGCAGATCTGTAACTAATAAAATATGGAGGCTGTTTTTTTCTGAAAACAGGATAACAGATCCATAACTTCTTTCAGGTTATTTGTACTGTTTTCCAAGAGTTTATTGAATGTCAAAATAAAGGATTAAGATTAGAAATAGCATGCTCTTTCTTAACGATAGATAGTAGTATCTCAACTATTTTCAAAAATCTTTTGAATGCTGCAGCATTTTTTCAGCTGAT
This sequence comes from Protopterus annectens, assembly GCF_019279795.1. NCBI lineage: Eukaryota > Metazoa > Chordata > Ceratodontiformes > Protopteridae > Protopterus > Protopterus annectens. Next base: position 1,054,793,247 of record NC_056739.1, read on the forward strand.
ATATAAAATACCTAAAAAAAATAATCTGTGCCTAGCTAGTATGCCATTTTCATATTTATACTGCAGCCACAGTCCTTTCTGAATTATAGGCTCATTGGCCATTTTAAGCCTAGCCAATTTTCCTGAAAGGTAAGACTCAAACCCTGTATCTTGTGTCAGTGAGGTAAACACCTTAACCGTTATGCCAACCCCAACAAATGCATATATCGAGGATGCATTTACATAACTCTCATAGATTCCTGAACCCTGTAGTGTTTTCGGCCAGTTCATATAATTTAGACGTCTAGACTACAAATTTACCTTCCTCTCAGTGAAAAAAGTACTCTCACTATTATTCTTAACTCTTCCGCCCTTCAACTTCTTGTCTTGTTCCATTATAAATATGAAATTTGTTTTTGAGACATACTTTTGAAATGTACTCTATTTAATTTTCCAGTGTGCTTGAATGTAACATTCATATGGGCCTCTGCCTTCTTTCCTTTTGTAAATCAGATACCAGGTCCCTTAAAGTACTTTTTGAAGGGCCTCAGACAGAGTGATATATTGTAATTCATTTCATTCAACTGCTTTGTTTTACCAGCCTTAACAAATATGCAGAATGCAGTACAGTACTCTAAGGCCTAACCAGTGACAAGTGCTATGTCTTTGTCATTCGATTTCTCTCTATATTTGTATTTTGCACTCTTCACTCCCACTCTCTGTTGATCATCAGCCCCGTCCACAACCAATCAGCCCAATTATTTCCCATCACCATGACAAGGCTCACCTGGGAAGGATTAAAATTCAAACAGCCATCAGGGTGGTTAGAGGTTATTTTTTCTTAGTTTTTAATGTCCCTAATGCATCCTCCTGGCAAGGCACAGGGAAGATGTGTGCAATGGGATGACAACAGTGGAAGTCCCCTCACTTCCACAAGATGTGTCTTTCCAAACACCTATGCTGCACTCCCCTGAGGCACAAATGATGAGCTTCCCACTCTCCACCAGGACATCAGGACCACCCAGTGTGCCTTCGAGTGTGCATAGCCCCAGTTATTGAAGGACATTTAAGTGACGGACAATTCTGTAATTACGTATTCATAACCACTTTCAGTGAATCACAACATAATTTTTTTTACAGGGAAAAGAGCACCCTGCACCCACCCCACATATGAGAATGACCCCCCTCCCCCTGACACTATATATATATATATATATATATATATATATATATATATATATATATATATATATATATATATGTATAGATCTACTTCAGTATATCGAACATATTACAAGCTCGAACCACATATGGCCGAGACCATATGTTCGAACTTGTAATAGTTTGAACACTGAAGTAAAAAAAGAAAAAACAACAAAAAATTAAATTAAATGTCTGTAGCAGGGGGGCTGGCCCCCTGCACCCCCTTATTTAAATATACCAACTCTGAGATCGCACTACACTGTGGAAAAGGGAAATCTTCCCATTCCGCACTGTACGGAGATCTCCATTCAGTCCGATTGAGCATTTACAAGTTTGAACATATGATCTCGGCCATATGAGGTTTGAACTAGTTATATGTTCGATCTACTGAAGGGGACCCATTTTATATATATATATATATATATATATATATATATATATATATATATATATATATATATACACTCATATATACACTAACTTTACAAGTGAACATGAGTTGTGAAATGTTGAAAGCAGTTTTAAGCAATATATCATCATGGAACTGTCCATCTGAGAAATTACCTTTGATTGCTTTTCTGACTCCCATATATATTTCTCCATGTCAGGGGTACAGGGAGGTTTGCCCCCATTCAAAAAAAGTTCCATTAAATGATTACTTATAGTGGAATGATTTCAAAGAAATCAGATTTTGATGAAAGCAACTTGTAAAATGTCAGAATATATAATAATCAATGTAAGGTTACCCAAACACAAATTTATAAAGTACTATCTTTAATAATAATAAAAAATCCACTTAAATAATACTAGCATCTAGCACAGAGATGAATGCAGATTTTTAAAACGTTTATACAGTCAGGCAGGAGTGGTGCCTCATTTGGTTTAAAAGCAAAAGTTAATGGTAAGTTATAAAAATAAGAACCAATTTTGCTAGCAAGCATTGCCATCTGCCTGGCAAAATCTGAGTATAAAGAGAACGAGAAAGAGAAAGAGAAAGAGAGGAAGAAAGAGAGAGAGAGAGACATTTATTTACCCTTTTTACTTCTTTATTATTTAGTTACCACAATTGGCATTAGCTATATACACTAAGTAATTGCTGCAAACATCTTGGGCTAGATTCAGAAATCTCTTTTTAGCTCAGTGAAACCCTATGTTCAGCCACAATACACAAATAAGAGGTAAATCAGTGGGCATGGTTCCAGGACGTGACTGTGTATTGTAGGGATTTAGTGTATCCTGGTAACCGAACATTAACATTTATACAAGTGACAGAGCATTAGAAAGACTAAGTGTATCCTGTTAAATGAACTGCAGGGTTTATTCATATGGAAACACACAGAACACAGGGCAGTAATGATGCCCCCCCTTCAAAAAAAAATTCCAAACGATTGATGTTTATTAGCATTGTCTAAACTTTGGCCTCAGTTTCCAACATATATGTTTGACTGCAAACCTAAAATGATTAGTCATCACAATTCCATCCATGTACGAGTGCTTTTTTTAAATATCCAGTACAGTATGTCATCATAAATGTAATGTATGCATGTCCCTATGCCATATATACAGTACCACAGGAACCATGACAGGTATGTTTATTATCAGTAAACTCTTCCAAGTGAACAATGTTTATCTGTACAAGTTTGGGAAATTATTTCCAGCTATGCACGGCATCTAATATTAATAAAAATAAAAAGCATATAGGCATCCTCACCGTGTGTGTGTTTATTTATTTATTGCTGGTAAGTGATTTGGACCATTGGTCCTTATTTTGGCCACAGCCTACTTACAGTAATCAAACACACATGAAAATACCAAGAAAGCTCCAAGATAATTGCATAAATTGTGAAAAGGGCAGTAAGAAGTATGAAAGCAAACAGGGTAAAATGTAGTGTAAACTGTATAGTAAGGGTAAGTTAGTACATTAATATACATACAAAGATAAAAATCCAACATATACAAACACACACATAGTTGTTCAATGAACGTTCACAGTAACTTAGTATGCTAAGGATATGCTTTCTAAGGAAGACGAGTGTTTCATTTATTGCCCGGGGGGGGGGGGGGTTAGGCCCAGAAAAGAGAGTTTTATGAAACAGACTAAGGAGTAACTCATCTACTGTCACCTTAATGTGGAGTGGCACAATGGTGTTCTTGTTCTGGTGACAGTATAAATCTACTGATTTTGCTAGAGACAGTTTGGAGTTCTGTGAGGTTTCTACTGGAGGCATCAACTGAGAGTGGTAGGACATATTCCAACTGTTGTAGAAAGTGTTTTTGCTTACTACATTTCTTCTTCTTTGTCTTCTCCTCCTTTTGGAATGAAAAATTGTATGATACAGAGGTATCCAAGAAATGTGACCAAGAACTGTGAACCCTAAGTATGCCACAAAGTCTAGAAGGGTTAGGATTTTTATATGGAAGTACTTGAATAAGTATTGTATACCCAAGGCAGAGAATTTTTCCTCAGGTAGACAGCATATGCCGGAGGTGTGATGGGATAAAGGCAGGTAATTAGGAATATGTTTTTTGGGAATGGATTGATTTATCAGATTTTAAAAATTCCTTACAGAATCCTTTGTCAGAAAAATTGGTGGAACAAATGATTGTAACAAAAGAAATTTGAGTTGGGATATAGGATCTGAATTGCATAGTCATAGTAAGGCCTTACTAACCCATCTACTCCCATTTTTACCAAGCTAAAGAAATCTGACCTAGGAAGACTAGAAGCCTGTTACAACAAAATAGCCAAATTTGCCACAGATTCCCCATACAGATCCCACCACTGCTCAGCTCTCAGACAACTCAGCTGGTTAGAACTACCCCATCACTTATCTTATGTCCAGCTCACAATGGCCCACAGACTACTACACCAACCTGAAATAAACTTATTACAACCCTATTCCAATAATCGTGTCCTACATTTCTCTAATAAATCTCTTGTACAAAAATCCAAATCTAATAATAGTGTTGGAGACTCTCTTTACTCATTTTACAAAGCCATAATTAACCCTGCACACTTCAAAAAATACTCAAGAGCAACTTATTTAACAATTGGCTCTGCCCTTGCTCTAGTGCTCGCAAACCCACTGCTACTTCCATATTTTTACCCTACCATTACTTTTTCTTCTGTCTCCCTCACCCATCGCCCCCACTAACTAGCTTAGTTTTACCCTCTCTCTACCTAACCCTTAACTATTTATTCCTATGCCTAATTCTTTCTGTATCTGTTCTTCTATATTATATCATCGTCTACCTCATTTCTCCACTTCCTTTTCCCTACACTCTCCTACCCCCAGTGTAATTGCCTTACTACCATTCTGCCTCTCTCTTTCTTTTCCTCCTCTGTAATTATCTCTCCTGGCCTGTTCCCATCATCATGAATTTCAAGAGAATTCTAACGTGAGATACATTAAAAATTGTTTCAAAAATGTTCTTGATTCGTTATTGTTAACCTAATACCCATGAGATAGCTTATTGTCATTGTATCTAATTTTGTAACCGTGACAACAAACAACAATGAAGAATGATCTGAAGAAGGCTAAATAGCTGAAAAAGCTTATCATTTTATCGCTATGGAATTTTAATGCTGTTTTTACTTTTTTCATTAAATTTGCTTGTTGTTTGACACAGGACTCTATCGTGGTGGATTTTTGCTGTGGTGGAATACCGGGTCTTTTTCTTTGTTTGCTTCACTTTTCCACTGGTAAACCTTCAACAAGTGTAAGATAGTTTTTTCCTTGAATCATTTTTGCTTTGGTCTATGGAGCTTTTCTCCCCAGGCCTCCGCCGAAAATGGGTTCATGCCCAGTCGGTCTTTTCCGGTAAAGAAATGTCAAATAAATAATAATAAAAAATAAATAAACTGCATTTCATGGAAGCAGTAAACATTTTAATTCTGAAAAAAATACATTGTTTAACAAGTGTTTATGGCAAAGCAACATAAATTATATTGTTTTTATTTTAAAAATTATATTTCTTTCATGTGTGCTGCCAGAAGCAATCTGATGAAATAAAGAGTTGAACTGATTTTATATGACTGGAAGAAAAATGATGTTGGGGAAATAAACACACAACATTTTTCTCTTGATTATGTCGATCACTGAGAAATAATGGACACCACTTTGCTGTTGATTAAGAAAATGATTCTGCCTTTGTGGTCAATGTTGACTGCAGGGACTGTGGATGATTGTGAATTTCAGTATATCAGCATATTCTTGTATATAGTGTGAATATGTAACGTAGCCATTGCCACCTTGAAAATAGTGAAGGCTGCTGATAAAAATATGGCATTCCCTTCACAAGTGCTGTTAATCACATGAAAGCAACATACATTGTTTTTCTGCTGATTAAAACTTACACTGATTTTACAAGCACTGTGCGTTTTACAGGCTCTATCAGAAGAGCTAGCAAACAACTGGACTGTATCATAGAGAAGCAACAAACAGCATTTTAATCATGAAAAAGTAACTACACTGTTTTAACACATACTCTTAATGACCATGAAGCAACATGAAGTATTTGCTGTGATAAAAAATTTAATTTCTTTTATAAGCACTGTCAGATATGCTTGCAAACTACTGAACTGATTATACATGACTGAAAGAAAAAAGATGGGGGAGGGTAGCCACGGTGGTGCAGCAGTTAGCATTGTCGCCACACAGCAAGAGGTTCTCCGGTTCAATTCTTGGCTGGGGTGCCTTCTGTGGGGAGTCTGCACATCAACCCTATGGTCACATGGGTTTACTCTGGGTGCTCCAGTTTACTGCCACATTCCAAAGACATGCAGTAGGTGGACTGGACACTCTAAATTGGCAATAGGTGAGAGTGTGTGTGTGAGTGAGAGGTATGAATGAACTACTGTGGCAGGGCTAGCTACCCAGCAGTGTAAACCTTGGCTCAAGATGATTGTCACTGTGGAAGTGACACCCCAACCCCATGTGCAAAATGGGAAAAGGGGCTGAAGATGGATGGGTGGATGAAAAGAAAAAAAGATCACCCACAGCATTTTCCTTTTGATATAAAAGTAGATTACACTACTTTCACAAGTCATGTCAAAAAACTCAAGGCTTAAGCAGTTCTCCATCCATAGCTGGCATTACACACAGGTGAACTGGTTAGCCCTCTAGAACACCATTCAGGTAGGGGGACCATTCCAACTTTATTTATTTTTCGAATTTCTTTACTAATAAACAAGTCCAGTGGGGGAGGTGGCAACTTCCTAGCTGTTGCCATGTGATGGCAAGGATTTTAAAAAAAATCTGTGAATTGATTGCCCAGGTATACTGCATCTGGCCAATTAATTCACAGAGCTTTTTGCTCATTGCAGTCAGTTGCAAATATGAGAAAACCTGCACATATTAAACAGTAAATCAGTGTGGGTAGTAGTGTTAAGTGTTACAGTAGGAGCAGCAGGAGACAGTATGAGGTCATTTTTAAGTTTGTGTCGGAGAAGCAGATGAAAATAGTGAATACATATTCATGGCAAACTAGCAGGTACTCAATTTACCCTGTAAATGTGTCCATTGTGGCTGCCAATGGTCTCTGATTTCAAAATGTCTGTGTTCCTCTAGGCTGTTTCTGATTTTAAAGAACATTTCTGGTGGTATTGCTTCATATTTATGCACTGTGCCTCCTAAAAATGTTATTATTTTCATGGTAAGGCACTGAAGATCACAATCAGTCAATAATGCTACACATTAAAGTTTCATACTAGCACTGCCTGTTGTTCAGAAAATACGTTTATTGATGCAAAGCCTGTTCTGTTCATTTTAATTGATTTATCAATCAATAATACCAGACATTAAACCTTTGTGCTTCTCACTGTTCAGAAAATGCGCGTTGATGCAAAACTTATTGTTCTATTAACTTTTTTTTAATGAATTAGGGTAATATTTAAAAAAATGTGTATGATTTTGGACCTTTTGTCTTGCCCTCTAGTTACTTTTGTCTTTGCCTCTGATTCTTACTTAAGTAAGTTGAGAGCTATGAGCATCCTGGAGACTGCATCTGTTTGGTTTGTCCATCATAAGATTTGTGGTTTTCTGGGCTGGAGTTGCTAAATTATGACAGACATTTGAGTTTTTGACCTCTTGCCTGTAAAAAAATGAATGCAATTTAAACTGGTTAATATATTTACTCGGTGCTGATACAGAAGTCACATCCACGTCACATCAAGCACTTTCACCAGGCTCTCCCAGGCTTTGTCAAGATAAACCACACATGAATTGCTTCCATTTTAAATAAAACTGCTAATAACATAATTAGATCATTAGCATCATTAAAAAAATTGCTAAATTTAAAATTAAAGCTACCTTACATAACATTTGTGAAAAAGAGAATTCTATCATTCAACCACTAGGTTTTGTGGCTCTATTTTAAATATATACTATAATCTCTTTAATAAGCCACATTTCATTATAAATAGGCAAAACAAAGGCATTAATAAATTCTCTGTCCACAGTTGAAATATTATTAATAAAAGCTGAGGAACAGATAGTTAAAATAGGTCCAGCTTTACTATTTCTTAACACTATTACTTCCCTTTCAATTGACTGTAGCCAGGAAACATGATAACCTCTGTCAAGAAAAAATCTTCTCAAAACTCCCATTTCATAATGAAAAGTATTGTCCTGAGATGTCAGTCTAATATATTGTCCCTTGATGACTCCTCTTTTCATATGCAATGGGTGTATACTTTCTTTATGCAAATACTGATTTGCAAATGTTGATTTCCTATATATCTTACTAGAAAATTGTTTGGCTATGGGGTCATAAGACAAATTAAAATCCAGAAAATTTAAAATAGGTCCATAACCAACAACTGAAAATTTAAAAAAATCAGTAGTACTATTTAAATAACTGACAAAGCCATTAAATTCATCCAGTGTACCTTGCCAAAGAAAAAACAAATCATCTATATAATGACAGTAAAAAATAATCTTTTCACTATAACTACTGTCGTCAATAAAAATATTCTCCCAATTGGCATATAAACATATATTTAAAAAAATGTGTATAATATAAAGCTTACGAAACATATAAAGTATCAATAAACTAATTCCTATGAGCCTGCATCAGAGTCAAAATGAAACTATCATAATATATGGGAGACATATAAATCTGAGGCTATGTAACAAGTCAAATCTAAAAGAGACCATGGAGCATATCTAGTAATACACGTTGAAAATGTATCTAAAAAAAAAAATATATATATATATATATATATATATATATATATATATGTATAAAATGTATAAAATAGCGAAAGGTATAGTAAAATATGTGTCATGGAAACATCAATGCTTAAAGCCCCTTCCACTAAGAAATGGTTTCAGCGAAACTCTGTCATTTAAACTGGAGGCTCTGTCTGCCTGTAACCTCATAATCCATCTGGTTTCTCTTTGTTCAGTGTAATTCCTATAATCATCTAACCTGGTATCTTTATATATCAATTCTATGGCCATGAACTTAAATTTATGTGTCGTACCTTTGTCTATAACATGTTTAGTCAATGCATTGTTATCATCTTCCCTATTAATGGCATAAATATGTTCTCTTATACATTCTCTAAGGGTTCTATTGGTCATACCTACATAAAAAGATGTGCACGTTGTGCACATAGCTAAATGGACTAAATCACGTGTTCGACAGTCTGCATAGAACTCAAATTTATATTGTTTTCCTGTATCTGGATGAATTAACTTATTATTATTCAACATATAACAGCATTGATTGCAAGTCCTACATGTGTAGGTCCCTTTCCTGTCTGATTCTACCTGTTGTTTCTCTTTCTTCTCATAGCATAATAGACGTTTCAATGATTTAGTGTTTTTGTATGTGAATTTAGGGGTATCACCTACTAATTGATGTAACTTCTCATCTATAGTTAAGATATTTCAATTCTTCATAAAAATCTCCTTGATTTTCTTATTATTATTGGTATAACTCAATGCCACTGAATTCTCTACTTCCTCATTTAAGTGGCAACCATCCTTACCACCATACACACACACACACACACACATATATATATATATATATATATATATATATATATATATATAGTTTCCCTGTTGAACTCCTTGCTATACTTTCCTGAAATGCATTTACCATTTCACCCGATTTATAACCCCTCTCTTGGAATTTTTATATAGTATTTATATATTTTTAAACAGGTTTTATAAATTATCTGTTTATTCATTTATTTCTGTGATTTTAACATCAGGCTTATGGCTGGATTTACATAAATTAACAATTCATAATTAGATAGTATACCTGATTGGTTGAATAATTAATTGAATGAAGTTTTTAAATGTTTTTTTTTTTTTTTAATCATTTGTTGACCGGGAAAGTCTGACTAGGTTCCACAGAGCCTGTTTTCAGCGGAGGCCCGGGGAGAAATGCTCCAGATGCAGTTGTCTATTAGGTTTTGAACAGTCTGATGAAGCATTCTTTTGAAATGTGAAAGCGCTTACTGTATTGAAACATTTCTTTTCATTTTGTTTTAGTTTTAAGTTTTGTTAATTTAATAAAAGGTCAGCTTCTCATTGTCGTGTTGTGCCTCAGGGAGTTTCCACGCTTGGATATTGAATAATTACCCACGGTTGGCTTTATTTAATCACTCAGACTTTGCCCTCATGATTAAACCAACCAACTGAGGGTAAATCTTCAATATACCACATCAGTGTCATAGGTTAGTGCTTAATTAAACAGTAGCCACTAACCTGGGGTGGCAGAAGTATTGTCAAGCAATGTATTTGCTAAAAGCATTTGTAAAAATAGTATTGCTTTGGCATATGTCTTGTGTGTGTGGGTGTGTGTGTGTGTGTGTGTGTGTGTGTGTGTGTGTGCCTGTGCGCGCGCACGTGTGTTTGTGTACATGTATGGGGGGGGGTGCAGTATATTTAAATGTAACAAGTTGGACGCAGTTTCTCTCATGTTCCATCACAGGCATCAGCACTGTACATGATATGTGACTACCTTTGGTGGTCTGGCAGGATTAGTATACGTAGCTATTTTTGGTGGTCTGGAAAGATGGGGATGTGTGTGAAAGCAGCTGATTATTGGTAAAGTGGTGCAGTGAGTAGCACTGGCATCTCACAGTGAATAGCTCTAGAAGAATTCATGGTTGTGGCTTCTTATGTTTATATTCTGCATGGCTTTCTTGTATCAGTCTGGGCTTATCTGATTTCTGTTTTTCTCCAATACCCCAAAGAATCTGCCTGTAGGTAAGTGTACAATGCTTGTGTGTTCATGCAAGGGACAGTAATCTCACCCTTATTGTGAAAGGCCTGGGTTTCAAGGGTAGAATCAGTTTGTATTTATATAAAAATAATACAACAGATTTTTTTTCTGGGAACATATACAGCATTGATAGGTACATACACAACTTTCTTGGTAACAGTGAAAAAGTTAACAATTCATTATGCTTAAAAAATAAGGCATAGAATGTATCAAAGTACAGTCAGACTCTTTTAGATTCAGGGGACCTGGCAGTTCAAATACCCCAAGCTTTATAAGTGGATTTTGAAACAGGCTTAGTAGTGGCCTCTGCCCTGAACCTCATCTAATCTAAAACCAAGCCTTCTCAGAGGTATGTAAGAAGGTTGGTAAAGCTTGGGGGGCAGCAATGGTGAGGTCATTACTAATTAAATTTTCTTTACAGCCAAACCTAGTAGTTTTCACAGAATGTTATTATAGCGTGTATGGGGGTTGTGGACAGAGTGGCTACTACTTTTTGACTGTCTAGTCACATTGAACTCTTTAGAATCAAGTTAGAATATATTACTATCATTGTCTTTTTTTCAAATGTTTTGATAAACATTGGATGCATAGGCAGTTTGTTATTTTTGGGAGGGTATGGGTAAAGAGGCATGCTGTTATATACATCTGACAGCAGCAGGTTGAAATATGTTACTGTGTTCTATTTGTTCTTTAAGCTTTGTCCTAGTCTGACATCAGAGTGGTACACAGAAGGAGCTGTTTTTGGAGGAAGAGTTGAGCAGGCATGTTGTATATATATATATATATATATATATATATATATATATATATATATATATATATATATATATATATATATATATATATATATATATATATATATATATATGTTTGACAACAGCTACTTGAAATATGACTGTGGCTGTTGTGCCTTCATCTTAGTCTAATACCAGAAGGATACACAGAACGAAAATGTTTTGAGGGAGCAGGGAGGTAAGCATTCATGATCTTCTCTTGTGAACTGTTATTTGTCAGATACAACTTAAAAAATAAGACTGGATTTCTTTCCTTTCTCTGTTTTTTGCTCAGATCACCATTGGATCAAAAAGTTGGAAAGTAGCTCCAAAATGCAGCCCATAGCATCTAGCATCTCACAGATTCTGAGAGGCCTAACAGACCTCAGAATCACAGCTTAATCATGTTGCTTATTCTACAGTTGGAGTATGTGTAAATGATACAGAAAAAAGGAAAGCTATTTTTTTCAGGACATAATTTAATCCAAATGTTGGAAAAATCTCAAAAATCTACCTCAGAACATAAAAAAATAGTCCCCTAACTTTTCTTTCTCCTTTTTGCTTCTTCCCTATCAATATTCACACTTTACTAATAAACACATACGTTTCTATCTTCTACTTTCCCTCACCTGCAATTCTTCTCCTCCCTGTCTACCCTGTACCGCAAGATATGTATACTAAGTACATTATAATAAACAAAAATGATGTAATTATCAAGCAGAATCATACTGATATGAATCACACAGACATGTTGTTTACTTCTTCATTTCTGCATTCCACATGTGTAGAATTTAAATATAAGAAGACATTCCCCTGCTACTGCTTCTGTAATACACATGGTCACTCCCTGGAGCATTATTCTTTTACACCATGGACACAGGTAAGGGAGAGGAGAGAGTGTGTGTGTGTGTGTGTGTGTGTGTGTGTGTGTGTGTGTGTGTGTGTGTGTGTGTGTGTGTGTGTGTGTGTTTCTGACTGTCTAAAATGCTCTAGGTAGGGATGGCAGGTGGCTAGTTAATTTTCTCAGGTTCAAACCCTGTACCTTAGTTACAGGAAACAAGAGCCTGACTCCTCTACCTTAACTATCAATTTGCTAAAAAATTGAGTTTCAAGTGTATTTTTCACTGCTGTATCACAAAGCTCTGTCCTTGGTCCCCCTCCTCTTTAATATTCTCACTAACACCTTTCATACATTCACGCATTAGGCCTTCCTAGTACAATACGTAGATGACTCCACACTCATATATACATCTGTCAACATGGCACATTTACAAAGAATTACTCAGGAAGCTTTAACAGCCCCTGGAGTATGATTTTGTAACTCACAACTCATGCTCAACCTCCCAAAACAAACTGCTTTTTCTCCAAATCCCTTTCTTATGAAAAAAATAAAATAACATCCTCTCTCTTAATAATACAACCATTGAAGTCACTTCTCATAGCAAATTATTAGGGATGATAGTGGACGATAATCAAAAAAAAAAAAAAAAAAAAACCTCACCAAAACTAGGGATGCTTTACATAGCCAAAAACTTTCTCACCAATGTAACTAAAACTAAACTTGCCACTGCTTACCTCCTCTCCTCACCACTTTATGATGCTCCTATCCTTACTAACCTCCAGGAAACACAAAATCAATACTTGAACAGTGCTATAATAAAGTGGATAAATTTGCAGCAAATACCCCTTTCAGAACCCCCCACTGCACAGTAGTAAAAAGCCTACACTGGTTAGAACTACCCCATCAACTAATATATACACAGCTTCTTACTACCTATAAAATTATCCAGTACACATCTGCTTGTCCAGCACTAAATATCATTCTATACAGCTATGTTCCTAATTGATCAGTATGATCCATTGACCAAAACCTCCTCTCTGTCCACAACGTATCAAACCTGCTGGGCATAGTCTGTACTCATACTATGTTGCTACTGCCTGAAACTCCTTACCTATATCCATCAGCCAATATCTTTCCTCCAGTCCTTTAAAACTATTCTGAAAGACTTCCTGGCTCTGTTCTTGCTCAACACCACGATGCCTAACACCACCTTACTCTTCCTTCCTCTTTCACATCCTTACTTCAATCAATTTCTCTCCCATGATTCTCTTTCTATAAATGTGCAATAACCCTGTTTTTTCTCTTACTTCATATTAAAATTCCTGTTTGTATTATACTAACTTACCTTTAGTTTTTTTCTAGAATGGTGAAAATGTCTTTAAATATTAAATGATTGTCATATAAGTTGTATTTATTCTTCAACAAATGTTTTCTCATAATGTCTGTTTGCTATAATTATTTAAACTGTGGATTATTTTCCATTATACAACGACCCCTCATTAATATTCAAAAACCTGCACGCTGATTGGTCAGCGTGCACGTTGTAAATCCGAGTTATAGTAATGGAAAAAGGTCCGGTCGCCCAGACTTTTTCCATTACTATAACTCTTACAGCAACACTGTCTCGCTATGTTAATGAGTTTAACATAGCGAGACAGCTTTAAAAAAGCAACGGAGATTCTCCGTTGCTCTTTTTAAAACTGTCTCGCTATGTTAAACCCATTTTAACATAGCGAGACAGTTTGTAAAAAGCAACAGTGATCTTGCTTTCTCCATTGCTTTTTTCAAAACTGTCTCGCTATGTTAAATGGGCTTAACATAGTGAGACAGCTTTAAAATAAGCAACGGAGATTCTCCGTTGCTTTTTTTTAAAGCTGTCTCGCTATGTTAAACCCATTTAACATAGCGAGACAGTTTGTAAAAAGCAACAGAGATCTTGCTTTCTCTGTTGCTTTTTTCAAAACTGTCTCGCTATGTTAAATGGGTTTAACATAGCGAGACAGCTTTAAAATAAGCAACGGAGATTCTCCGTTGCTTTTTTTAATGCTGTCTCGCTATGTTAAACCCATTTAACATAGCAAAACAGTTTGTAAAAAGCAATGGAGATCTTGCTTTCTCCGTTGCTTTTGCCCACAGCCCTCATGTACTGCGTAGGCATACGCATGCGCAGTACATCAGAACTGCTGCAGAATACCAGACAGCTGTGGAAGGGTAGCAAGGAGGCATTATACAATGCCATTATTTAAGAAAAGTAATTATTTTTTTTCTTAAATAATGTCATTGTATAATAGCAACAACCCACTTCTGGGTGTGGGTAATGCTGGATTTACCCATGGTTGGCTTTGTTTGGCCACTCGGGCTTCGCCCTTGTGACCAAACCACACCAACCATGGGTAAATCCAGCATTACCCACACCCAGGCGTGGGTTATTGCTATATTAATTTTGAAGTTTGAAATACTTTGGTGCTTTTTCTCCAAGTGCATCCTCTGAAAATAAGCACCAACCCAGTCAGATTTTCCCGGGAATAAAATGTCAATAAATAAATAATAAAAATATAACACATACTTTATACTTACTTCTCAACTGTCCAGATTTTCGCAGAATGTACAGAATTTTGACTCATGCTTTCAGTTTGTTCTTCATAAAATTTGTGTTTTTTTGCCAAATCACTGGGGATTGAAGTCAATAAATAATAATATATAGTGGCAGACATTTAAGTTTCACACTTCATACCCTTCAGAAAATATGCAATAATGCTAAACCTGTTATTCTAGAAACTTTCTAAATTGATATGAACAATATTTACACTCTGTCCCTATTTTTGGTCCTTTGCCCCTCCCATTATTTTGGACTTTGTCCAGATTTCTTGTACTGAGAATTTGAAGGTATGACTCTACAGCACCTAAATATTTAAGCAACAATACTTGTACAGAATTAAGACAGTATAACATTCTGGGCTGAAGCTATAATCTTAAGGTAAACACTATGAAATGTGAATGAGATACAAGTTATTCAGTTTTTAGTGTTCCTATCATGACCTTAGAAACAGGTGTACGGCCTTCATGGTCTTATCCTGTTGACTCCAAAACAAGATAAATCAGAAATATATTTTTGTGAAGAGCTGGACATACATGATGACAACTTGTAGTGCACAAGAGTTTTACTTCCATAAAGTATGACAAAGGTGATGTGGTAACATCTAACAAGTGGTTAAGACTTTTTCTGTGGTCCACACCTTTCACCCCCCCCCCCCGACTGTGGCTTTCTTTCAAAAACTGAAAATTGTGATTTGCCTCTGTTGCTTCAGTGACATGGGGGTGAAAGGTATGGGTGGTTTAAAAAAATGGTTTTGACACCTGATCAATTACTCAGCATTTAAATGCCCAGTGTTGAAAATAATTAGAAGGCCTGTCAATTAAGACTTTTTTGTTATGTTATCAAAGATAACCAAGAGTCTATATGGAAAGCTATAGTTCATACATTATTGGGAGATTACACCTCAGTTTATAAATGCTTCTGACAATCCAGTGACCGTTAGGAAAAAGAACTATTATGTTTCCTGTGAATGGTGGTTAGGGATGCAAAATGGCTACATAGTCAGTTTTGATGGAGTGGGATTACTGGGGGCAAGGTCTGGACTTGCATAGGTGGTTAGTTAATTATTCAGTCTTGAAACTTTTGGAACATTTAATTAATTATTACCACTGTATCTGAGTTATCAGGCAATTATCAACACTAACCATGTCAACAGTCAAGCAAAATCAGTCTCATTCATTTTAATAAGGGAAAAAGAAAGTTTACAAAGTGCCCAGACAGACTGCACATATTCATTCCTGCAGAAAAACAATGCTGAACACCTAAATTAACTAGAAAGCAAATGTTACCTATTTATACCATTAAATAAATAAAAAAAATAAAATAAAATAGAACCACAATTCTCCATCTATAAAAGTTCTGACTGCCAGAACGAACATGAATCTAAAAATATCCACATAAAATTCAACTAACTAGTAAACATAACTGAAGTATAAAACCAACATATCTGAACATAACAGTCTCTAAACTACTAAGGTAAGACCAGCAATTACAAGAAAGATTAACATTTACTTCAGATATGCAGGGCCAGTGTTAGTATTTTGGGGGGCCCCCAGCAAATGTCAAGTTGAGGCCCTCCCTGGACGCTTCAGCCCGAGTATCACCCTGTCACTGCCATCTCACCTAAGCAAGCTTTTAACTCACGCTGCAGAGATATAGGAGTAGTACACACAAACTGAACTGTAGCTACAATGATCTTACATTATAAGAGGCCTGTGCACCACATTACATTGATCCATCTGAAAGAGGGATATTCACAGTTACTGACATTTAGTTGCAACAATGATACAGTTCAACATCTTAGGTACAGGGCTGGACTTAAGTGAAATGGTGACCTAGGGACTGCCTACTGTCCCCCACACACTGTTCTTCCAGTGCTCCTTCATCCCGGATTCCCCACACAACGCACAGTCCTTTTTCCTCCTCTTTTTCTCACATTTTGCCTTACTCTTCAGCGTTTTCAAGAAGCAATAACTTTCTATATCTTTTACACAACCTTTTCATCCCATGATGGCTTGAACAGAAATTATGATTAAGGAAATAAATTTAGTGTTGCAGTACATCTTTAATTTTCCTTGCATCCATTCAATACACCTTTCTGACCAAGACAGCACAGTAATAACTGTTTAGGAAATAACTCAATTAAGCCAGGGTTCCCATAAGCCACAGGGTTATAGATGCTCCATGGTGCATTTTAGAGCATTTTCCCAACCTTTTAATCCAATGGTGGCCTGAACAAAAATTATGAGTAAGAAAAGGATTTCAGTTTTATTCTTTTCTTTCAAGGAAGTCTTAAGTTGTGCCCAAGGCTTAATGTTCAAAGATGACAAAATAGTAGCTCATAATAAATTAACAATACAATTTTTGTTAGGCTACACAAATCCTATCCTGAAATACTGTCTGCCTCCCTAACCCTCGTCCCAAAAAAGACAGCCACTGCCTGTACATCCCTCTGGTGTTATCGGGATGAAAGCAGAGGATAAAATGGCTACGCGTATGTATTTCAAGTGACTGCTGTCATACATATACATAGTATACTTTCTCCTTATCCCTACTTTCAAAGGCAGCCATCTGTATATGTGCCTAATGTGTGATTGTGAGGAAAGTGAAAACAATAATGATTACAGTAATGTATTTCAGATTACTGCTCCTAGACAGCACACTGCCTCTACACTGAGGTCTGTAAGAAAAGTAAAGAAATAATGAGGGCAAGCATAAATATGCACACACACACACACACACACACACACACACACACACACACACACACACACACACACACACACACACACACACACACACACACACACTCACCCCCCCCCCCCCCACACACACACACACTACATGTTTACTTTCAGGGAAAAGGGATACATTCCATCTCACCTGCTGCATGTTTCTGAGGTGCTGGAGTTAACCAGAGCACATAGATAGATGCACACACAAACAGGGTGGGTTTGCAGACACCACATAGAAAAAACATTGTCAAGAACTCAACCAAAATAAAGCACTGTGAAATGGCAGTGCTACTCATCACACAGCAAAGAAAGAAAATATGGCCAATTTGTCACTCTTAAATACACTGAACCATGTCCCTGACCACCTCTCCAAACACAAACAAGTGTAATGGCAATGCCAATGATGTTTTTTTAAAACAAGAAACATCTTTATTAAATTATCACCAATGACAGAGGCAATCATACATTTGTATAAATGAAAACAAAGCATATTGACATAATTTTAGTTGCAAACATTATACATCACTTATAATCTATCCAAGCACTGTCAGTCAGACATTACATAGCTCATTCCAATCCTGCCTTCTTTTAAACTTCATTCCCCATCTGCATGTATTGTTCCCATAATTTCCTTTTTTCTATGTAATTTGCATCTACCCTTTTCTAAAGATCCAATTTCCAGATGTTTTATCTCTGTTACTATATTCACTACATTTAGTACAGTTGATTTAGATTTTGATTTCCTTTTTCTAGTAATTGTTTTTTAGGCAGCCTGCATAATTAGACTTAGTAAGGCCTTACTGTGTCTATACAATTCAGATTCTGTGTCATAGCTCAAAAAATAATTTCCTTAGTTATACCACTTTGCTCTCCCAGTATGTCTGATAGAATAGTCTGCAGGGAATTTTTAAAGTGTCTACATTTCTTAAAACTGAACAACTCATTACACTCCCAGAATATATGTTCCCAATTACTTCTTTCATCCCCATCACACTTTCAATATTTGCAGTCTACCCGAAGAAAATTCTTTGGAGTCTACTTGGGTGCAAAAATACCTATGCAAACACTTCCAAGCAAATATCCTAAATCTTCTAGACTTTGTTGCATATTTGGGAGACATACATATAGCCCCCCATTGTTTGTTTCTTTGTGAATTGCTTTTACAGTCTCTCTTCCAATCCTTTCTAACCTCCTCTGATTGATTCTTATGGTTATCATGCAATATTTTCTATGTTCTACTGTTTATTTCTTTTTTAACAGCAGCTTCTGTTCTAGATTCTACTAAAACTCTACAATGCTGGTCTTTCTCTTAGGAACCCCTATTTCTTTCTCTTTGCCTATACTCTATCAACCTTGATAGGGGAAGGCAATCTCTACCCACAGTCCAAACAAATTCTTGGCCTCTTACCATTCTATTACCTTTCCCTCTCTAATTATTTCTTCCCAATTCCTTTGTTCTTTTGCAGTTTTCTCCAATAAATTCCAGTACCCTCTTGCCTACTGTCTGTATCTCTAATTGCAGATATCTCTATCAGCAGAATCTCCTTTCACTATTTCCGTGTTGGTTTAGTTCCTAGAATACTTTCTGCTACTTTATGAATATAATATTCTGTATGGTTATAGTTATTCTCCTTAAGGATCTGCATCCAAAATCCCAGTCTCTACTTTTTTCTTGAGCTTCACCCTGTTTTGTCATCATTCCTTTCCACTTTGAATTATAACTTTATGCTTGTGCAGTGTATAGGATCCTTAACTGTGTATCTCTGAAATACCCCTTAAAATTGGGTAATCCCAAACTGCCTTGTTCTACTGGAAGAATCAGCTTATCCCATTTGACTCTTGCTGTCTTGTCCTCCCAGATAAAATCCTTCACCTCTTTATTAATTGCAAATCACAACTTCTCCTCTGGTTGATAAAAATATGACTGACAAAATCCTTCACTTCTTTATTAATTGCAAATCACAACTTCTCCTCTGGTTGATAAAAATATTCCTGACCTGTATATAAAACAAAAGGGACTAAAAACATTTTAACTATTTGTATCTTGCTACCCATATCCATAAAACAGAGCTTCCAGTTTCTCAGTTTTTGTATTATGTTTTGTTTAGTTTCTTCCCACATATCCTTAGCTGTCCACATAAATATGGACCTTGCTGAAATAATTTGTGTGTGGGTACATAGTTTATAGGTACTACCTTTGTTTACCTTCATTAATTTTGCATCCTGAAAAAAACTGAACTTGCCTCAAAATGTGCCACAACACTGAAATGTCCTTTTCTGGTTTTATCAGGTATAAAATAATATCATATGCAAATAGAGCCAGCTTTTCTTGACTACCATACCAATTATATCCTTGATTTTCTGAGTCCCTTGTTTCCTTTGCCAGCGATTATAAATATACTGCAAATAACAAAGTGGAAAGAGGACACCCCTGCCTGGTTCCATTGCTCAAGCAGGAATTATCAAGAGGAATCCACCCACTTTAATTTTCACCTCTGATCCCTCATATATCCTCCTAATCAATCTTATATTTTTTCAGGAAATGCAAATGCTTCCATTGCCCTGCTCACAAAGTCCCAGCTTACTAGATCAAGCCAAGTGCCTTAATCCAATCATTCCCCTATGCAAGACTGAGAAAAAGCACATCACATTTTCTTGTATCAAGCTCTTTTGACCAGACTTTTCTTCCTCTTTTTTTTTTTTACATTGCAGTGTCTACATTTCTTAAAACTGAACAAGGAGAAAGAAAGTAGAAGGAAAAAATGGGGCACCTGTTTACTTTAGTATCCCCATTACACTTGAAAATAACTGAGAAAGCTTTTCTTTATAGCATACAGACTATTTTGTGCATTACAAAAGTGCTACTGTTAAGAAAAACATTTTGTTTTACCTAAAGTTAAACTCCTTCCTTCCTTCCTCTTCCCCTATCCTAAATGTTCTTCCAAACATTAAAGACATGAAGTAGGGTATATGCTTTAGAGTTCCCTATAAGTTTAACAAAGTCAAAAAAAGTCAATTTCCAGGTTTTCTTATTGTGATGTTTCAGAAATATAATTTATGCTTTGTAATCCCATATTTATTTGCCCATTTCCGAGTTCCTGATTTTATTCCTGATGAGCTCCATCTCCCAAACCCAGTCTCTGCTTCATTTCCAATGTACTTCTGGTTCTTCTAGCCAGCTCTTGTACTTGTTTTCTGTCTCTCAAGCATTTTCCATTGAAATATTCACTGGCACAGTCTCTCTGTGAGCTATTACCAGAAGAACAAAAAGCAGAATCTCTTTCTGTTATATCTCAGTTTTTGTTGAACAAGCATTTATCTTTCCTCCTTAGCATGTTCTGGATCAAAAAATAATTTTTCCCTTCAGGAGAGAATATTCTGAAAATAACTGAGTACAACAAAAAAAACACCACTGAAACCAGCACAGGAGGGAAACAGAAGAACACTTTAATGTTAAAAAAACTTTTTATTTTCTGCTTTCATCCAAACCAGAACTTCATCAGAATGTAGAGTGCTGTTTTCGGTGGTACTTTTCTGGATATATTTTTTGATTACTATCTTCACTTCTGACTGCTTTTGTGGGCACTGGGTTCAACAGCTTGAACCTCACACCTGCTTCTCAACATTCCCTGATTAGTGGAATTAATTTACTCTTCCTCTGCCTGGTGTACAGTGAGTAATCATTTTCCCAAACACTCTACTGTCTCCCACTTTTAATACTTTGTCCTTCTGCCACAGTTTTGTCAAAATCAGCTCCTTCTCTTGATAGGGTTTCATCTCTACTATTAAATTTCTAGGTTGCTTTCTCATGGCCAGATTAGCAGCATGCACACAATGTCCCCTTTCAATTAATGACTCCTGATGTGGAATACAAGTTCAGTTGCTTATTTGTGCTTTCATAAAATTAATACAGTCTGTTCCTTCTAGCTTCTCTGGTACAGTAAAAAAATCTAAGGTTTTCCCTATGTGCACTGTCCTCTAATTCTATTATTTTTTGAAACATCTGTTCTTGAGCAGTCTCATATTCAGCTAGCCTTTTCTTCATTTCGACCTCTGATTTTTGCAGTTTTATCACCTCGTCTGAATATCTGTTTAAAGCTTCTTCCATTTTGTTCCAGCCTTTTGTTATTGGAGTTGACGTACTCCTTCAGTGCTTCATTTATTTGAATCAGCTCTGAGTACATTTGACTTATTTTTTCCTCTAGGTTACTGGGTTACTGGAAGTCATGTCTTGCACCAAAGCTGGAGCTTGCACTGATTTTTGCTGAACAGCTGCAGCATTCTTCTCAGTCAGTGTTTTTCCTCAGCTTTTGTGATCGGTTTTCTTTCAGGTTCTCTGAATTTCTTTTTTTGCTGGCATCCAGGCAGTGCACTTCGTAGCCAGTTACTGAATTTTACCCCAAAACATGAGATTACTGTCTCTCTTGTTTGAGTTCCTATTTTCATCCAGGGAGAGCTGGAATTAAGCTGTTACTCAATGTACAGCCACCTTGGAAGTCCCTGCAATGCTGATGATGTTTGTGCTAAAGGGAAAGTAATTATAGCCAGCTTGTTACTCTTACACTGCAATACACACACACACACACACACACACACACACACACACACACACACACACACACACACACACACACACACACACACATACACATACACACACACACACACACACACACACACACACACACACACACACACACACACACACACACACACACGCATAAGCCAGAACAATACTAGTTTTGCACTTATTTCAGCCAATAATAATACATTGTGGCGCACTGGTGCTGACACACCAGATCAGTGACTGTTGTTTAACAGTTGTCAAACAATAGCAGGGGACTGCCTCTTTTACTTACCTCACTGAGGAGTAATGCACTCCTGTCACTGTGCCTGATTTCACAGAATGTCCCTAATTTTCCCTCATAATTCTGGTCTCTCCTTTTGCTTATAAATCATTCAAAATTACAGACATCAGTTTCATACTTACTGCCCAAAAATACATGTTGATACAAAATGTGTTACTCTTTTCAATTTTTAAGTGAATTAGAGTAATATTTAAAATGTGTTCTGATTTTGAGCCTTTATGCTGGTATTATTGTTGGCTTTGCCCAGAATTCTTGAGCAAAGAAGTTGAGAGTTATAGTATCTGGTGTTCTGTCTGTGTTTTTTAACTCCCTGAAAAAGAAAACCCTACGTGAAGATCGGAAACATCAGTTGTTCTTAAATCCAGGTAGATGCTGAGTTAAGTCACTTTGGGCTGCTGATCTCCTGCACTTACTTTGCTCATGTTTATTCACTGATTATCAGATTTATTCAGACAAGGTTATTATCATAACCCAGTTTCAGATAAAGAGCATAATTGGAAAATGAATATTTTTTCCTCCTCATTTTTCCCCAACAAGCAGGAATGTTTGTGGGGCCCCCACACAGTCAAGGATGACTGAGGGGGGGGGCTGCAGTTACAGGTGCCTAAAGCTACCTATGATGTTAGTTTTAATGGAGAGAATGTCTACCAGCTGGATTTATGTAAGTTGAGGTAACTAAGTCAGTGGTAAATCATTTAATGAAATTGTTTAGCCTGTTACCTGGCAAAACATTCTTACTATAACCAGATATATTGTTGAATTTTGAAAGAGATATAAGAGTCATTTTTACCCATCTGATTTATTAAGTGTAGAAGATTGCTCTACTAGCTTGTATTGGTCTGACAAACATGTAACAAAATATTTAAATAAGATAACTTGCTGTGGTTGGGGCCCCCTGGAGGTTCACAGTAACCGCAGAGTTAGCTGCTGCCTAAAGCTGACTATGCAGATATGGAATACAAAACCATAATTCAAGAGACCGCCCATTCATGAAAACCAATATATAACTTAACTAAACCCTGTTTAGAAGACAGTTTGTGCAATTACCACATCACAGAACTGAATAAAAATGGATGAATGGAATACACGGGAGTTTCATTTGTGATACATGAAGTGTCCTAGATTGTAGATTAAGGGAACAAAGTTTGTGACCTGTGGCGTTAACACTGTCCATGAAACTCATGTCCCTAAATGTGCTTCAAACAAAGGTGACCTACTTACCTGATTTCAAGATAAAGCAGCTTCAAGCACAATAGACTCACCAGACTGTCTGCTTAAATATAACGCTGCCTTTAGTCTGACTTATAACAAGTAAGCTCCTACTTCAGTGTGCAGTAGTCTGATGAGCATTTCTTAATCTATAACCCCCAGACAGGTGTATGAATTTTTTCGTGTATGCTCCTTATATTTAGTGAAATTTGCTAAATGTGCTACTTGTGATAGCTGCAAGAAGGGGCTTTGCAGACATTGGCCCTACCCATAACACCTCAGCCTGTACTATTTTATCTGCTTCTGTTAGTGGCATTGCATACCATCAGTACTATGACATTAACATAGTTATGCTCTTATCGCTCACCCTCTTTTTAACTGGTATCGGACGCATAAACTACACAAATTATGTGTTTCAGTACAGCCTTGTGAATTAGCACTGTGTGGACACTGATCTGAATCCAATAGATCGTTTCTCTTTTGTTGGATACCATGCTGGAGGCATCCCACAATGCTTTGGCATACTATGCTTGCCTCCACTTTGCAGCCCACTCTCCTACTCTACCTCATTGCCTTTATTCTCTTTCATCTGGTACCAGCCACTAATACTCCCTTCATCTTTATGAAGTGGACTATGTCATGCCTAATTAATTAGCCCATTTCTTTCTGACCACTGCCTCATTTCCTTTTCTCCTCTGCCCCCTCTTCGACCATTTACTGTCACTTGTTCACTTCTAAATGCACTGTAGTGTTGCCCTTTGCTTGACCTACAATAATCAAACTCTATCCTTTTCTTATACCGCAATAAAAGTACCCCAACATGTTTCAGCCACACTCCTCATCCCAGGTCGTAACTTCATTTCCTTCTGTTGAATTCATATGAAGTCCTCCTCTAACATTGTTTACACAACAGCAGCACACCTTTATAACTCACAATAGTATCCTATGCTACACGTTACAAATATTAGTAGATTTACATTCAGCTTATCAGTCACCACTTTCACCCTTCACCATTACACTGTAGAAAAACAAGCATCACAGTAGTTCACTAAGATGGTAAGGCAAGCACAACCTAAACACAAATGTTACATGTATTAATCTATACAACTTTTAGTTGTATTTGTTTTCTGTCTCTACATAGCAACTTTCATAACCCACTTAATACATTATGCTTCTCTTACCCTCACACTCCCATACAAGCACACAATCTAAAACCAGTTAATAGAGCAATATTAAACCTCCATATATTCATATCTAGCACAATTGATCTGTTAAACTTAAAATATCTATCAATAAAACAAATACTTAGATTTAAACAAGCCAGATATAGCCAAATGTTATTGTAGAAATCTAAACACCACTATAAATTTAAACACAAATTACTTATAAAATGTGGGGAAATTCACCCTAACCAAGGACCTACCATATACAATATTGTCTTAAGCAATCCTATTAGACCTTTCCGGAACAGTCCTGTATTAAAATGATGTCATATAAAAACATATAGTATGAGGACTAAAATAACAGACTTGCATATCTGGATGTCTCTCTACACTCCTGACATAACTGTAGTAAAATAAACTTGGTTTCAATCACATGGAAAAAATGAAGAAATACTGCCTCCTGTCTACAGCATTGTCCTTAATGTTTGTTCTAGCAAAAGACCTGGTGATATAACCATTTTATTTTCCAAAGCTTTTAACCTGGCTGTGCACCGCATATAAGCATCAAACGTTGATAAAGTTGAAATTTTAGTAACTACACTTAAAATTAACTCAAAAAAATCCTTGTGTATAGCAAAACCCTATATACCTCCTAGTGCAGACAAATCATCCTCTAAGGACATCTTATTATAGCAAATTACAAATATATCTCTTGAAACAATAATCATAGGTGCCCTTAATACTGATTTGCCCAAGCATGTTCATAAAACTATTTTCTCCACTATCAATCTACACAGATTAACCCAGCTAATACATGTGGCCACAAGAGCAGATAAAATTACTGGATAGCAAATTATCTTGGACAGGGTTCTGACAACAGATTCCACCAGAATTACCCATGCAGG
Source organism: Protopterus annectens (assembly GCF_019279795.1). Classification (NCBI taxonomy): domain Eukaryota; kingdom Metazoa; phylum Chordata; order Ceratodontiformes; family Protopteridae; genus Protopterus; species Protopterus annectens. The sequence continues at coordinate 1,054,818,762 of NC_056739.1, forward strand.
AAGTATACCTGACATTAGTCATTGTAAGCCATTCTTTGCCATATGGAAAACACACCAAAATTCAAAGAAGCATCTCATATAAAACAGTTTGACTTACAACCAAATTTTATAAAGAAACATTCTTTTCTATCTTTATGGATAGTTACTGGAACCCTTTAAAAACATTGTCTTTAGATGATGCAGTAACTGTCTTCAGCAAAACATTCCTCTCCATCAAATGCATAACTAGGGAGGGAGCCTGACTGGCAAATCCATTTTTTTTTTTTAATTTAGTGCTCCTAGTCTGCACACAAACACAAGGGCAAGGAGCAGAGATGGAGGACCTTAGGACCCTGGTTAGGAGAATAATCCAATTTGGAGTTTTTTTGCTCTCAGTTAGTGTGATGACATTAAGGACTTGTGGCTCCTACTTAGCAGAGAAGGAAGAAGAACCAGATTGCAGAACAAGCTTTTTTATGGTTCTCACATGGACCAGGAGGGTGTGTTGGGGGGTAGGCAGTTAGAATATGGGGTTTCTCCTCCTAGGCAGAAATGCCAGATTGATGGGTGCCAGATCAGGGATGGGGGAGGGGTGTCTCTGGGCACTAAATGAGTCAGCTACGAGTCTGCTCTCCATATTAACCTCCCTTACACTTCAGCACAGAAAAATGGCCAAATCAAAATATGCACCATGGTTTACACAGCAGAGATAAAGCACGGAAAATGGCATTTAGAAAAATTAACACTCGACAATGGTATCAGGACTTGCGAAACCTAACTTAGATTGCCATTCTAAAAGCTAAGAAAAAACTATTATACTATTCTACAGGAAAACCACAGTATAGCTGCAAAACATAGTTATAAATCACTCTCTGTCCAAGAAGCTACAGTCTCAAAACTTTAGTAACAATCCTGTCTTATTCCCTTGCACAACAATGGTAAATCTCTTTCTGAAGGATATGAAGTCACAAGTCAGAAACCCTAATTCCATCATTATTTATGGCTGAAGTCCTCAAAGACTTGCTAATAAACAAAGACTTGATAATAAACCACAAATTGATATCATAAACAAATGAAAACTATAAGGCAAACTCAGGGATGGATAGTTGACACTTGAGAGGGATGCTGCAGTCTGTCCAACTCTACCTCCTCTATGAGGAAAAGACCAAAAATATGAGTCAAAATCAAGGACAATGGCAAAGCTGTCTGCTATCAATATTTTATGTGGTTTCCAGCCAGCTCGACGAAGAATGAAGAAAAACATACTTAACCTCACAGTCTGGCAGCTGCATACAAACACAAAAAATTATAGCTTTACTGTTTAATACTCATGGACTTTCTGAACAGGCAAGCGACAATAACGCCACAAATTGATTGGTTAAGTGCAGTTAACCAGTCATCACCCCATTCAAAATTTTAACTTCAGTTGTTTAATAAAGGGGTTCTATTGACTGTTTTTTTTTTTTGTCATTTATTTAAGTGAAGATATACAGTGTTTCTTTGCTAAAAGAATTAAGTAAAATAGAAACACGGTCTACTACATACTTGTACTCCTCTCATTCTTTTGCCATGGGCTTCCCTGAAGCTGAGGACCACAAGGAGACTGCCTATATTACCCCTATTATAATCCACCATCGATCTAATCTATTAACCTAAACATTAAAACTGCCCGCAATATCCTATTTAGCTCATATAGATACTCTGCTACCAGACAGTTATTGAACTGGTACTCACCCTATATTAAATTGCATTCATTGTAACAAAACTTAGTACTTACCCAAAAATCTAAAAATCATAATGGTAACTGCCTATACTCTGAATACATTGCTAAACTGTGAACCACTCTCCCAACAAAAATCAGCCATATCTTATCTCATCCACTATTTATAAAACCACCTTAAAAACATATATATTAGTAAAATGGTCCTGCAGTTGTAACACCCCATTACTAAGCCATTTTCTTATTCTAATCATTTCCCATCTGTATTTTAGAATTCCCCCAAAATCATACCTATCAGCAAAACAATCCTGTCCTTGTACCTCCACAATTACTAAGCCCCCTCCTTAAGCACCAGATCAATATATATATATATATATATATATATATTTTTTTTTTTTAGTTCATGCAAATTGCCTCTGAAAAAAATATTTAATGTGGAGCTTTTCTTCCTGGGCCACTGTTGAAAATGGGCTTTGCTCAGTTAGACTTTTGCAGTAATGAAAGATTAATTAATTAATTAATTAATTAATTAATTAATTAATTAATTAATAAGGTAGTTATGTATCACTTAATGTATTTGAGACACAGATGTCAAGATAGTCACTTCAAGAGCAGGATAAAGCAAAGCTCAATAACTGAATCTTGGTAACCAGGTTGAGAACACATTGCAAATGAGTTATGATCAGAGAGACCCAGTCATAATTCTTTGTAGTACATGAAGCTTTATGTGTCCGGCCAGACAAACAGCAAGCAGATGTGAAGCACCCCTCTGAGGATTGAATGGCTTTGTAAGCCTAGATACTTCACTCTGCCACATTTTTGTTGTGTGTGTGTGTGTGTGTGTGTGTGTGTGTGTGTGTGTGCGCGTGTGTGAAAGAAAGAGGGAGTGCAAAGAGTCTAACAGCTTTTAAAGCTATTTGACTTCTTGACACTGTTCTGCGGTTGCCAGCACAGACCACTATTACTCTGTAGCATACAACTAGAGCTCAACAAAATTGCAGTACAGAAAGCACTATGATTATGTTGTAAAACTGGGGGGAAATGCAAGCTTGTAGGCACCTATCTGAAGAAGGAAAGGTGATTAACAAGCTTTTTGTTAAGCACCCCTCAGCACTTTCCAGTCTCATGCTAGAGCATTGACAGCGGTTAGAGGCCACCATAGAACAGTGTTAGGAACTGCAAATGGTAGATTTCCAGCTATTTAGCTAGCTTAGATACCACAAATGATATTGAGTGGATATTTATTAAATCACTTATCACTCCTACATTTTTTCTCTGACTGTTCATGGCATGGATGTCAAGATTCTCCTTTAGAGCTTTCTTACATATTATTGCAACCAGTTTAGAGAAATTTGCATACTGGACTCAAAACAAGTTCAGGAAGCACTGTAAGGTGTTATTCAAAGTCGTTATTGCTGCCAAATAACTTTGGATTACCTTCTGGAAGAGAAACAATTGAAAAAACCCTCTTCCACACTTAAATTGTCATGGATGTTCTCTTTCTGACAAACTGAACTGGAACTAGCTGGAAGTGGTGTGTGTAGCCCTTTTGGCGATTTAATGATTAAAAAAAAAAAAAAAAGTCAAGGTAGTTCGTGGGTCAACTTATGGATAAGCTGCCAGGTGGGGTGATAGAAAAGGAACTTCTGTTGTAAATGAAAGGCTTAGTAGTGGCATATCAATACACTCAGCCCCCTCCTCCATTAAATGTGCTAGTTAGAAAACAATTGCCTGCAGATAATGCTGCAAAAACAAAGGCCTCTTCACTGGCTTAGGGAACTTCCTGAATAGTATTTTAACACCACCCTGTTGTCAATCAGGCAGGATAAGTGCAGGATATGATGGGAGAAAACAATGTGGGTATGCAGACTTTTCTACTGGAGTGTCGGTTGTGATTAAGCCTTGGAATTATGATGTCCAAGTGCTGTTTCCACCAATATTGAGAACAGGAACGTGCAGCAGGTGGACTTGCAATAAGCGACATGCTGGCAGTAAAGTGTATACATAAACAACAACACTATGTTTTTCACTTTTTATTGATAACACTCCAGAAAACAAACTGTTGTGGTAAAGATAACACATTATATGACATTTTTGCAACACTAATGAACAGATTCAATGATCAGGAAGCAACTGGTATTGCCGTGAAAAATCTGGTTGTAGTAATACATAAGTACCCAAGCTAGTTATGATTGGAGACTCTGGTCATATTCTTCTATATCTTGATTCATATTCAGGGTGGAACTGCGGCTCTCCATGCACTATATATTAAAATACTATATATTAAAACGTTAATTTTTGTATTAGCATTGCCTCCCGCAGTGGTACTGTGGCATATTCTTATACTCCACTGCAAGATGCACCTCAGCTCACAGGTATCCAGTTTTTCTTTTTTTTTTTTTTAACTATACCTTTATCTGTAGTCAGACAACCAGAACCACATTTATATTTCATAAATTAGGCAGTCCCTATGGTGAGCAAAACAAAAAAAAGAGATACTATAATACTATACTCGCTGATCTGGTTGGCAAAACTACTGTAGTGCTTTGTTTGCCAGTGTTTTAAAATTGAAAATAGTAAATCACACAGCCTGCATAAGGAACTGCTCTTGCATACTGATAAATCCTGCTCTACTTAAAAATGGTCATTCTTCCACCATTTTGTAGTCTTAGGGGAATTAAGCCCACTATGCTTTGCTGGCAAGGCATGCAGACACACTGGCATCAATCTCAGATGGACAGCTATCATTGTAAAATTCCCTCCGTCAATCAATCACTTTGCAAAATACCATTCTGAGTGATGTTTGAGAAATAATGCCTGTCGTTTTATTGTTCGGGGTGATAAACTCACTGTGTTGTAAAATAATAGATGCACTCTGTCGAAACAACAGTGCTTGATAATTTACTTGTCTTTTCATTCTCTTTATTATAATTCATGTCTAGTAACTCATACTTTTTAAAAACTGCACCATAAATGCTGAATAACTGCATAGTTTATATAATACATGGACATTTTGCATTGGCTGCTGTTAGCAATTCATTAATCTGTGTTATAAACAATCTGTTTTTGCAGTATGAATGATATTTATTGCTTCTAAAGGTTGCATCAGACATTCTACACAAACAAATTGCTTTATCAGGAGTTAATTAGAGCAGAACACCCTTTAAGTTTAATTTTACAGAGCAGGACATAAATGTCAACAAAGACTGAAAGATCATAGAAGCATAGCAAAGCTGATTGGAGTTCTATGCAGGGGACTACATG
>NC_056739.1:1054826224-1054900343 GCF_019279795.1 Protopterus annectens
CCCACACCTGTATTCTTAGGTGAAGAGATTATACCCTCTATTTCCATTAGAGTATTGACAAAGCTGCTCCTGAATTGGCAGGTTTGCAGAAAACAATGAAAACTTAAGAAAGTGCAATAAAAGGACAATATATTAAGTAGGACCAGTGAAAACACAACCAGAGTAAATGGATAAACATAAGAGCAATTCAGTCCTATTCTGTGTCCCTATTTGGAGTTGAAAAATAACTTAATTTACGGAGTAAATGAAAACATAGAATAAATACTACACCAATTGTTAGAAACTTGAACATAACCTTTTAGGACAAAATCAAAGCTACAGTTTTAGCCAAATTCTGTTGGCATGGTGTAATGAAATTCATTGAGAATTTTCATACAGCTTGCTCAGAAAATCAGAAGTCATCTGATACCCATGCTTATTATTGAGGTCCTATTCAAGCAGACAACCACTGAACTTGTGGGCCCCTTAGTAAGTCCTAGTAATGGCTACCAATGCATTTTAATGATTATTGACTGCACTGCTAAGCATCTTCCCATTCTATTATCTTTCCCCCACTAGTTATTTGCTCTCAATACCTTGGTTCTTTTGCCAGTTTTCTCCAATAAATTCCAGCTCCCTATTGCTTATTGTCTATATTCCTAATTGCAGTCATCTCTACCGGCAGAATCTCCTTTCTTCATTCCCGTGTTGGCATACTTCTTAGAATACTTTCTGCTACTTTATAGATATAATATTCTGTATGATTATTGTTATTCTCCTTAAAGGTCTGCATCCTAAATCCCAGTCTCTCCTTGTTTCTTGAGCCCCTCCCCCCTCCATTTCATAATCACATTTCTAAATATTCTTGATAAACTCCCCATGAGAAGGAATGCTTTTATCCTAGGGGACCTCTAACATAATGTAAAATATGCACAACAATTCTTAGATTTTGGAAGGAATATTGAATTATATTAAGAAATGCAGAATGCAAATAGCATTGCTGCAGGAGACACATTTTGAAAGAAATGAGTATATGCATTTGACAAAGAAATGATTTCAGAATGGATATTCAGCAAAATATTAGGGAAAAAGAAAAAGGGGACTGATTATACTAATTTCTAGAGAGGTTCAAAAAGTTATAGAAGAGGGAAAAAAGACAAAAAATGGTAGCTCTGTGGTTGTCAGGGGTTATTGACAAGGAACGAGGATTACTCTGGCACGTATTTATATTTCACCAAAACTGCTATTATGGAGTTAAGAAAATTTTGGGAGAAATAATCAGCTTTCAGTAGGGAATACTGCTTATAGCAGGAGACTGGAATTTTATTTGCAATAGTTAGGATTATCACGGGGACCTAGAAGGGGAAAAAGTAACAAACGAGGGTAGATTTCTGAAGAAATTTATGAAACTATTTGGTATGGAAGATGTGAATTCAGTAGTGGCAACTCGAGCAGAATTTATATATTATTCCTCAAGGTACAATAGCTGGCCTAGATTAGACAGAAATTATATTTCACAGGATTGCGTGCATTTAACTGAAGGTTTCAGCACACACTCAATAACTATTTTAGATCATACATCAGTAAAAACTAAGATAAAAATGCAGGTAATGAAGTAAAAATGAGACACTGGCACTCACCCACCTAGCTGTTAAAAGAGATGACTTTAAGGAATGGGTAGTGGAAATTATTCAAGAGTTACTAGTAAAGAAAGAAATATTAGAAATTATAACAAGTGAATGGGATAAAATGAAAATGGAGTTGAAAACAGGGTGGAAACAAAAGAGAAAAAGATATGGTTAAGACGTAATAGGAATTGTTTAGGGGGACAGCAAAGTATTACAATACTGCAGAATAAGGGAAATGTCACAGAACAAGAACAGGCACAAATGCAGAGCACTAAAAAGAAAATAAAGGAGTACCTGATTTAAAAAGATTGCTATTAAGCTACTATTTTTAACACCTTTATTGAATTACCACTTAATACATAGGCAAACATGCATTTATATGAAAGAAAACAAACCATATTAACATGTTCACAGTTACAAGCATTATTCATCACATATATGGTTTAATACAATTATCATCAATCCAACATTACATAAATTGCTCAATTCCTGCCTTTCCTTAAATCTCACTCCTCCTCCAAAGCATTGTTCTGCATGTATTATTCCTACATTTTCCATTTTTTTCTATGTAGTTTGTTCTACCCTTTTCTGAAGATTCCACTTCCAGTTGTTTTTTTCTCTGTTACAATACTCAATGCTTCAAACACAGTTGGTTTAGACTTTGATTTCCATTTTTCTAGTAAATGCTTTTTCGGCAGCCACCAGAATTAAACTTAACAAGGCTTTACTGTATCTAGGCAATTCAGATATTGTATCCCAGTTTAAAAAAAAAAGAATTTCCTTAGTTACATTAATTTTCTCGCACAATATTTCTGACAGAGTAGTACGGAATTTTTAAAGTCTGACAATTCATAATACTCCCAAAACATATGTTCCCAGTAAACTCTTTCTTCCCCATCACACCTCCATCATTTGCCATCTACCTGAGGAAAATAATATGGGGTCTGTTTGGGGTATACAAATACTTATACAAACACTTCCTAGCAAAAGTCCTAAATCTTCTAGAATTTGTGTATTTGAGAGTCATACACATGTCCTCCCATTTTCCCTTGTGAATTGCTTATCCAGTCTATCTTACCAATATTTACTAATCTCCTCTGATTGATTCCTATAGTTATTGTGCACGATGTTATATGCCCTAATTATTCCTTTTTTAACAGCAGCTTCTGTTCTAGATTCAACTAAAAACTTTACCAGAGCAAGTCTTTCACTTAGGATTCCTCCTATCTTTTTCTCTTTGCCTATACTCTGATATCAGTCCCTGTAAGGGAAGGTGTGTCTAGGCTGCAGTTCAAATATTTTCTTGGCCTCTTCCCATTCTATTAAGTTTCTCTCTCTAGTAATTTGCTCCGAATACTTTGGTCCATTGGTTTCTTTTCCAGTTTCCTCCTGTAGATTCCAACCCCCTCTTGCCTATTCTGTGTACCCTTAATTGCATTCATCCATATCAGCAGAATCTCCTTTCTTCATTTTCACGTTGGCTTAGTTCTTAGAACACCTTCTATAATTTTATGAATATAATATTCTGTGTGTGGCTGTTGTTATTCTCCTTAAGGATCAGCATCCAAAATCCTACTCTCTCCTTATTTCATGAGCTTCCCCTGCCTCATCGTTATCCCATTCTACTTTAAATTATAACTTTCTGTCTGTGTTATGTATATGACCCTGAAATGTGTAGCTCTACAATCTTGCTTCCTAAACCAGCCTAAACCACCTTATTCTATTAAAAGGATCAACTTATCCCACTTGACCCTTGCCCTCTTCCCCTCCCTGTTAAATTCTTTCAACTCTTTATTAATTACTGTTGGCAGCTTCCCCTCTGGTTGATAAAAATATGCCTGACCTGTACATAAAACTAAAGGGACTAAAGATTTTCACTGCTTGTATCTTGCTATCCATATCCATAAACGAGAGCTTCCACTTTATCAGTTTTTGTATTATCTTTTGTTTAGTCACTTTCCACATAATACCGCCAATCCATTAGAAACAAATATCATAGAATGCATAGACTTTAAACATGAATAGTTCCAGCAATTCTATGATGAAATCTCTAAATCTGAGTATAACAGTATTATCCATAATTTTGATACTGTAAAGAGTCATGTAGACAAGTTTCCTGGACAAATTTATTAAATTGGCAGTCCCAACCAGTTTCAAGTGAATGGTGAGATATAAAAAGAGCAAAACCAAATGCTGTGCACGTGGGTACTACACGGCCGGAAAGTACCATTCAACAAACACAATTGGCCAGCAATATTAGCAGTCAGAATACAATCCAGAATCAATAGTGAATAAATATGACTTTATTTTAATTTATAAACAGACCGGTTTCGGCAAATTCATGCCTTCTTTAGTGTTAGACAAACGGACATACAGAACATAAATGATTATACATATTTATACATCCTGCTAACCAATGAAAACACTGGTATGCTCCTGTCATTCATGAATAATGCATGAAATGGCAGAACTATAACAGAGACCAAGGCAACTATTCAGACCTATACTAGGATATCATAAAAACATGTAACATATACTTGACCTACAAAAGTGGCAGCATATGAAAAAAGATAAATATATGCACTTATACCAACCACTTAAACATATAATAATTATTTTACCACTGTATCCATATATGTAAAGTATAAATATTTTAACACACAAATAAGATCCCAACTAATGAAAACCCAACTATGACATGCATAGTTGTAAACCAGAAGAACTAACATATGCTAATCCTCATAAAAAATGTGGTAATTAAAATATTAGCAGGTATATTAAATCAATAGTGGAAATAAGAGAACTATACTATACCTGACACAACTAATGTCAATCAATACTGTAGGGATATGTCATTCCCAATAAAAATTGTGGTTATAAGTGGTCATTAAGTCCAGGGGGAAAAAGTGCACCTAGAGTGATTATCCAATATTTCTCCTTGTGATTCAGTATGCTGTGCCAACCTTGAGGATTACTGCGATCACCAACTATTCGGTCAATAATCATAAAGGTGAACTGTGCTGTAATAAAACATGTCAGTATAGAGCATTTGTATCCTTCTTATTTTTGATATCACTTCGATGTTTATTGATGTGTGTCCTGAGTGGTCTGGAGGTCTGGCCAACATAAAACGCCGCACAACGGCATGAAGCCAGATAGACCACCCAGTCGCTACTACAATTACCAAAGATTTTACAATCAAAGACCTTACTGGTATTGTGACTGGAGAACTGCTTAGACTTATTGATTTGTTTGCAAGAGCCACAATGGCCACACGGAAAGGTGCCCAATAGTTCATGTCCCGAAATTGTAAGCTGCTTGTAAATCACTCCCCCACTACCAATGTGTTTGTAATGAGATAACAAGGAGCCCAATGTTTTGCCCTTTCTATATGAGAATTGGCACTCGTCTCCCAAGATAGATCTAAGCTGTTAATTGGCCAATAGGATATTCCAATGCTTATTTATAATGTCCCTAATAACATTATAATTCCTTCCATACATAGTAATAAATCTTGTTATGGTAGTCCTGGAATCTACAAAAGGAATCTTGTAGTCCAGTAGTGTATCCCTATTCGTTTCAGAGGAGCATGTCCATGCCCTGGCAATATCCTGAGGTTTGTACCCTCTGCTAACAAATCTACGACATAAATCTAGACTGGCTACATCATAGTCTGATTTGGTGGAACTGTGGTGTTTCATTCGCATAAATTGTGATACTGGGATATTTTTGATGGTATGGCGTGGGTGCATGCTTGAAGCATGTAGTAAAGTGTTGTATTGAGGGTATTTGTGATACACTCTGGTTGCCAAAGTATGGCCCTGATTTTTGGAAATAGTAACAGCCAGAAAGTTAATAGTCTCTAAATCAAAAGTGATAGAGAATTCAATGCCCCAGATATTATCATTCAAATAGTCAACAAATTCTTTCAAATACCCAACATCCGCATGCCATACCATCCAACAATCATCCAGGTACCTACACCAAATATCCATTTCCACCAAATAGTTGTTATGGGATGAATCGTAGATCATACATTCTTCAAAGAATGCCATAAACAGGTCGGCATATATGGGAGCAAAAGATGCTCCCATAGCCATACCCTGAAGTTGCCAGTAGCATTGGCCTTGAAAATAAAAAACATTTTTCTTAAGTACATGTTCTGACATACGAATTAGTAAACTATTGAATCCAGGTGAATATAATTCAGCCCTCTCCAACCAATATTTGAGAGCTTGTAATCCAGCCCAATGTGGAATGCTGGTATACAAGGCTTTGATATCCAATGAACACATTATCCATTCTGGCTCCAATTGTGTGTCCTCAATGATTTTAAGGAACTATGTTGTATCCTGTAATCTAGCCCAGACCAAACCCAAAAGAGGTTTAAAATATTGTGTCAAAAAGGCCGACAAAGGTTCAGTCAAGGATCCAATACCCGAAACTATTGGTCTACCAGGAGGATTAGTTAATGATTTGTGGATTTTGGGTAATAAATATAAAATCTGCTTACATGGGTCCTTAACTGAAAGGTGTGTAACACAATTCTTACTGATAATATTCTCCTCACATGCTAAATTCAGGAACGAATCAATTTCCTTCTTGAAGTTAGGGGTTGGGTCAATGGCCATATTCATATAACATGCTGTATTAGACAACTGGGATAAGCCTTCATTAAGGTAATCACTCATGTTCTGGACAACAACCACCCCACCTTTATCTGCGGGTAAAATAACAATGTCTCTGTTGTTACGCAACTTTTGAAGAGCTATATTCTCCTGCTGAGAAAGGTTGTGTCCTAACATGGTGTGTTCATGATTTTGAAAATGTAAATCCCTAAAGACAGACTACATGAAAATGGACACATATTTATTCATTGGAGGCTGGAAATCACATTTGGCAAATCTGAATTCATTAGATCTTTGAGAATGATCATCTGCAAAAAATAATTTAAGATTCAGAGTACGCCAAAAATTTGTTACATCTGTAACAATGTGATATTCATTGGAATAAAAACAGGTATAAAGCCAAGCCCTTTATTCAAAAGAATCTGTTGGTCAGAAGACAAACTTACATTAGACAGATTTAAAACATTCTGATTTTGTTGTTGTTGTTGGCTTATGTTAGAAAGTTCTGGATCAATCCCTCTAGGGAATGAACTGTGAGATCTGTTTTTGTGCTTGCGTCCCCCTCTGCGCTTGGAACCATTTCTAAAGGGATATTCCTGTTGGTTTTCTTTTTATGTGGTGATTCCCTATCCCCTGTGCTGTCACAGTCTGTAAGAGAGGAATCCTCTCCTGAGGTACTTTTATTGAACCTGTCTCTGTTTTTCAAAATAAACCGTGGTCTTTTTTTGGGGCGATTGGAGGTAGAGCCCAGGCCGACTTCTGCAAATCTGACTGTACGATTAAACTCAAAGGGGCGTCCCCTTTGGTAATCAGAATAGTCTCTATGAAATTTTTTAATCTTTCTTTCCTTTGTGGTTTTTTCATGGTTTGTCAATTCTCTGAATAATTTTTTCAACTTATCCTGAAAATTTGAAAGAGACTCATATTTTTTGCAGTCAAGATATAACGTTTTGACCTCTTGAATGTTAACATCCACCATCCTCTCATAATGTTGTAATAAAACATTCACAAATAGCATGGTCCCTGTTTGTAAAGCTTCCTTCCAATCATCATTAAGCCTATCATCCGGTCTTCCTACTAGTGGTTGTAACCGTATTCTCAGGCCCCTAGGGGCAATATTCTTATTTGAATATGCTCAAAACAACTTCAGATGCCATATGTTGGACCTCAAATTCTTGAGACCCTTAGTAAGAGAGTGGAAGGACAAATCACAATCAGATGAGCTTTGCTGCTCAGAACCACTTGGATTATTGCCTGGTGAGGTATTTATCCCAAAAACCCCAATATCCTCCCAATCGGCACATAATCCTGAAAGTATGCTTTCTAGGTCCATGCTGTGAATGTATGTCAAAATAAGCAAAAAAGTCTACAGAAATAAGGTGGAAAATTGTTATTAGCAAACCAGGAACCCACCTAAATAAATTCTATTAGTTATAGTAGTAGTCGGTCTGGGACACCTCAAATTGCTCCAAATGTGTGTCTAAAGAATCAGTAAAATTCCTAGCACACACTACAAAATATACAAAAATAATAGAGAAATGATTCAGCAACAGTATTACCAACCATATATTGACAAAATCTGTATATATGACCAGGATATGAATATGCTTGCTAGTTAGTATCTAAACAATTGTATATATATATTTTTTTTTCATTGGCAGAAGGAATGTCCTAAAAATACCAGCATTTATTTAAAGTAATGCCACAATTGGTCATAAAGGACTAGCTGCTCAAAACTATAAAAACAGAAATATGAACAGATGTCTTCTATCAATTATTTCAATTCCCCTTGTCAATGTTACAATATGTAAATATCCTTTCTCATCAAAATGAAATGAAACCAAAAAGCACCGTAGTTGTGACCCTTAGAAGGAGCCAAATGTGATATAATTCCCTAGATATAAGGATTTAACAATCTGTATAAACCTATGAAATAATTTCCAATATCCAGGAATTACAGGGACTTCGATGTCTAAAAGCACCTAACTATCCAATATTTATTCCTATAGTATTCATTGGATAAATAAATATAAATAAAGTATGAGACCTGATAGACTCAACTTATAGGACCATTCAATCCCTTGTAATACCCATATATATCAGAGTTTACTTAGAAGAATCCTGGGTATATTCACATAATGCATCCAAACAACTATTTGACAAAGGCCTGTATGAAACAATAACTCTATATACCTAAAATAATGGGTCATATATATTGTTGTTGTTCATAGATTGTAACCGTTGGTTAATATACACACAAAACTGTTGATATGTAGATAAAACTGAAAAACAATTCAAAAGAATATATAAAAAATGTCCCATTAATTCGCAATGTCTCAAGCAGTCTTGCAAGTATTAGTTGTTTAGTCCTCCTGCACGACAACACCAGTAGAGTAACTCACGAGTTAAAAGTCCCGCAATGTGCTGGCACTTCACAAAACAAATAAGTTCCGAGAGAAACACCCATATGATGATATTCAAATATCACTCAAGCTGACATATTGAATAAACAAATGAATGTCCAACATACACAAAATGTATAAAAAGTAATAAATATTAGGCTGATATACAGAAGGACAAATGCTTGCTCCAAACACCTAACCGCTAGAACATAAAGAATTTGTCCCAATGTATTATAGGATAGTGTCCCACGCTTTTCGATGAAAAAATGTCAATCTCATCCACATCATCCAGCCTGTATTCCATATAACATCATCCGAGTCGACAGTGTCAAAAAAGTAATCTCAAGTTGACAAACCAGCACATAAACTAATATAACACCTGTTGATATAATGTCCCAAACCACGTACATGTAGCAGGCTGTATGAAATGTCCCAAACTTATGGAAAATTGCCCTCGATATCTTATAGAGCTTGTTCCACCAATTCGTAGGCCCAAACCTCAAAAAAAGCCACTTACGATATAATACGCCTGGTCTCAAGACTCACAAACGAAACAGCATCCCAAATGCTGAAAAAACGTCTGTTGCTCCAAGTTGAAAACACCAAAATAGCTCCAACGTTGTAAATGCTGGATAGCCAAAAAGTCAAAAAGCACTATCAGGAGAGGATTCCTCTTCATACAAACAATGGCGGATTTGCTGCTGGTCCCACAGCACAACCCAAGAATCAAAGCAAAACCAAATGCTGTGCACGTGGGTACTGCACGGCCAGAAAGTACCATTCAACAAACACAATTGGCCAGCAATATTAGCAGTCAGAATACAATACAAATTCATGCCTTCTTTAGTGTTACACAAACGGACATACAGAACATAAATGATTATACATTAATAATTATGTATAATTATTATATGTTTAAGTGGTTGGTATAAGTGCATATATTTATCTTTTTTCATATGCTGTCACTTTTGTAGGTCAAGTATATGTTACATGTTTTTATGATATCCTAGTATAAGTCTGAATAGTTGCCTTGGTCTCTGTTATAGTTCTGCCATTTCATGCATTATTCATGAATGACAGGAGCATACCAGTGTTTTCATTGGTTAGCAGGATGTATAAATATGTATAATCATTAATGTTCTGTATGTCCGTTTGTCTAACACTGAAGAAGGCATGAATTTGCCAAAACCGGTCTGTTTATAAATTAAAATAAAGTCATATTTATTCACTATCGATTCTGGATTATATTCTGACTGCTAATATTGCTGGCCAATTGTGTTTGTTGAGAGATATAAAAGAGAACATCAAACAACTAGAGGAGAAATTAAAAAAGGACATCAGAAAAAAATGTAGGCATCTTATGAACATACTAACTACAAAGCCAAATAAAACTACAAATCCTTCTTCAGTTATATCAGAAAAATAAGAAACAATACACAAGATTTCTCAGAACATATTCATAATGTTAATACCTATTATGTTCCAGTGGATATTACCAACATACTGGCAAATAACTTTAGTGCTAACTTTACCCCAGAGACAACTATTCTAAGTCCATGTATCCCTAATGGAATCAAACCATTAACCATCATGAAAGACTATGCCCAAGAACTGTTACACTGCCATAAATCAAACAGTCCAGCTAACACTAGGGCAACCCAGGAGCAACATCTGGTTAAGTGACTTGCTCAGAGCCTCACAAAAGGCATTCAGAGCCTGGACTACAAGTAGCAGTTAGCAGTTCATTAACGTATTCCTCTGCACTAACTGCCAGACTTCAGTGAGTCACAGTTCTGTGAAGGATCAGTTTTGAAGAAACATATTGACCTGCTCTGGGGATGTGTAGACATGTTTTTTAGCACAGTTGTGGTGAACCAGTCTTTTACAGAACTACGACTCTCTGAACCATACCATAGCCATAAGGACATACATATGTGCTGCGAGTTCTTGTAGTGTAGTAACCGGTGAAGCGGCTGGTTTTAATATGTATTCTTATTTTCTCCAGAAGCTTAATTGATGTGGAAGGAAATATAGCACATTAACACTGCTGCACCTATGTAGGTTTGGACGTGTGGAAGCTCACGTCTCTGAGGTGTGCCTTTTTGCATAGTTTGAGCAAATGTAGTAAGGGAGCATGGAACCCCTCTCTGGTCTAGCATGAATTTATTTATATTACATTGTCAATATGTTGTATAGGCTGATCACAGTATAGGGCCAGGGTTGTAAAAAAAGGCTCTAAGCTTATGCTTAAAGATCATATGCACAAGAGTGATGCTAAAATAATGATGTTTCTTATATTATTATTTTATTCAGTGAATCTGTTACCTTTAATCTAAGCGTCTTGTTATTCCTTTTTTTCTGTCAATTAAAAGTCAACACAATCCAGCTTGCACATGTTCAAAGTGGGACTTTATTTATAAATGTATGAGGTACTACATGACAAACTACATCACAATTATTGCAAAGGCCTTTGTATTACTTTATTACCAAGGCTCTGTGCAGTGAAAGTTTGTTTTATATCATGTTAAGTTAATTTGGATATATAAGAAGAACATTTTTCTGCAACAATCAAAAGAAAGTTAGGAAATATTTCTTGTCTAAAGATTGCATGTACCATTTGTCAAGTTTTCTCACAGGATACAACTGCCCAGTTTACACTATCCTGAGAAAATAGGGACTGGAGGTAACCCAAATATGTGTGTGTTTGTGTCTGCATGTATATGTGAGTATGAGTGTGTGTGTATGTCTGGTAACTGATGTTGTGGTTGGCCACTGCCCTTATCTTAACTGTATACATTATCTTACCAAATATCAAAAACCCTTTAAGAGTATCCCCATTAAGACATATTACATCTGAAGGTTTTGTTAGGGTTTTGGTTTGTGGGAGAGCAGCATCTCACGTGAAAGATACCACCGAAATAACAAAAAATCAGGCAGTGGTGGCTGGCCACTAAGTACTGGCAGTATTTGTGTACCATTTGTTACTTTCTTGACTAAAAACAGGTACACTACAATCAGAAGTCTAGTATATACGAACAAACTGTCACAAAGAGGGAGCATAAGCTGAACTTCTTTTCAGGGGAAAACTAGTGAAAATATTTACACAGGAAACAGTAGGTTATGTAAAAAAAATACTGTCTCTAACTACTAACTAAAGTGGGATAAATATAGCAAGCTGTAATGTACATTGCTTATAAATGAAAGTTGATTTTTTTTCACTTTTGTGTTTTCATTTTAGAAAGGTAAAATGCTGCTGGTCTTTCTCACCACCTCTTTCTTGGGAAGTCCAGAGATTGTTTGTATTAAGCAAGTCAAAAGAGTTGGTGTCAGACATTCAGTACATCTTTGTTCGTGAAGAGGAAAGGGGATATTCCTGTGCTACAGCCAACTAACACAGAGCAGGAAATTCAGAGACGATATACAAGTCTAATGCTGGGTGGAGATAGATTACTTCTAGCCTTTGGAAGCAGTAATATGTAAAACCAAATTTCAGAACCCATTTACAGTAAGTTTCTGTGATAGATAAGGAGTCATATCCTATGTGTAGCATTTAGTGAAAGGTTATACACTTTTTGTAGTGCTGCTATGGTCCAAGAAAACTGAGGTCTGTACTGAACATGTGAAGAGTAATCTAACAAAAAAAGAATCTTTGGAGATGTCAAGTTCTGGGGAATAAGGGGGCAGTAATGCTAATTATAACAGTGGGGGGGGGGGTTCACTCTAAATGTGTTGGCTATATTAACTATTTATTTGGTTTCAAAAAGTGTGATGTTATTAAGGATCAATTCAGAACATTGCTCCTTGTTGTTTTCTAACTTCCTTACATTGTTAAGGAATGGTTTGTAGTTGCTCTTGGTGTCTGTGACAATTTTAAGTTAATTTTATTTATTTTATTCTATTTATTCCTTGTTATCTATGGTAGTCCCACTAGGCTAGTAGCCTGTTTTCAGGGGAGACCTCAGGTGGTATTTATACTACTACCAGGGAAATTTGGCCAGGGCTTTGGGAAACTTCCCCTACTCATAGTTGTTGTAAGTGGGACCTATTTTGCATGAGCATTTCCTGTTTCCATTCCAGGTGCTGAGGTGGTTTGGAGAAACAGGGAGACAGATGGAGAGAGAAGGAGATAATGGAGTGGTGAGAGAAATGGAGGAGAAAGCCAATACTGAGACCAGAGAATGTGTGCAGAATTCTGAGGAGATATTGCAAAGAAACCTGTTTGATGGAGATGAGTTGGCAAATGATGGATGTATAATTACAACCCTCGAGTCAGGAGGGTTGTAAGATGATTTACTAAAAGAAATGGTGACACAGAGTGAGCCAGAAAATGAAGGAAATGTTTCTGGGGGGGACATTATGTATAAAATACAAAAGGAGGATGCAAAGACAATGCTAAAGAATAGCAATGAGATGGAAAAGAAAACATCTGGAGAGAAAGTAAAATAAGGCAAAAGGGAAGAAAAGAAACAGGCAAAAGAAAATGAAAAACAGAAGTATGTGGTAAGGATTCAAAGTAAAGAAGACAAAGAAATCGACAGCTATGAAGTGTGGGGCAATTTAATCACTCCATTTTGTGTAAAAGTATATGATGTAAGAGCACTTATTCTTATTAACAAAGATACATTTTGTGACATTGTATTTGAGACTATTTTGTCAATGGAAAGTTTTCTTGGAGAATATGAAAAAAGAAAGACTGTATCCCATGGAATCTTTATGTGAGAAAAGCATTTAATAGGGAGACAAAAAAGAAAATTAATGTACAATTTTGAACAGAGATGAAAAGAGAGTCTTTGAAAAGACATTTGAAAACTTTATGTAAAGAAGTACTGGACATTGGAAAGGTTTATGATAAAAGGGCTTTATGGACAGGTGGATAGGATTGTAATATTGTGTTAAAAATAGAATGTGAAGAAAATTATACATTATATCAAGTGTGGTAAATGTGGAGGGGAATAAGGGTGTTGTAAAATAATGTGGACAACCCAAAACATGTTTTTTTTGGGGGACATTTAATAAGTAACAGTGATAAAAGTTAATGCTATATTTGTGGGGAAATGGGACATGATACAAAAAATGTGAACTGAAATGTTATAGGTGTAACAAAATTGGACATTTATGGATGGATTATAAAAATGAAAATAAGAGTTAGAAAAAATGAAAGAGAAGAAAAGGAACACAGATAGAACACATCTTAAAAGTAGTAGAAATAGAAGAAAACTGGATGAGAAAAAGAATAAAGAGAACATAGAAGAAGGCTCTAAAATAAGTGAGGAAGAAGACATGAATTGTTAGATTGTAAAAGAAAAAAACATGAATTCTACTGGTAAAAGGTTAAAAGACAGAAAAAGAAAATTTAGGGGGACAAGTACAAAAAAAAAAGAAAGGAAATGAATGAAAAAGAATATATACAACTAATGGTTGGGAGTTGGTACAATAGTATAGCAATAACCCACGCCTTGGTGTGGGTAATGCGGGATTTACCCACGGTTGACGTGGTTTGGTCCCGAGGGCGAAGCCCGAGGGACCAAACAAAGACAACCGTGGGTAAATCCCACATTACCCACACCCAGAAGTGGGTTATTGCTATTATACTATGGCATTATTTAAGAAAAGAAATAATTACTTTTCTTAAATAATGGCATTGTATAATGCCTCTTTGCTGCCCTTCCGCAGCTGTCTGGTATCCGTGGCAGTTCTGATGTACTGCGATGCCTACAGTACATCAGAGCTGTGGCCAAAAGCAACGGAGAAAGCAAGATCTCCATTGCTTTTTACTGTTTCGCTATGTTAAATGGGTTTAACATAGCGAGACAGCTTTAAAATAAGCAATGGAGATGTCCGTTGCTTATTTTAAAGCTGTCTCGCTATGTTAAACCCATTTAACATAGCGAAACAGTAAAAAGCAACGGAGATCTTGCTTTCTCCATTGCTTTTTTTTTTTAAACCTGTCTCGCTATGTTAAATGGGTTTAACATAGCGAGACAGCTTTAAAATAAGCAACGGAGATCTCTGTTGCTTATTTTAAAGCTGTCTCGCTATGTTAAACCCATTTAACATAGCGAGACAGGTTTAAAAAAAAGCAACAGAGAAAGCAAGATCTCCGTTGCTTTTTACACACTGTGTCACTATGTTAAAGGAGTTTAACATAGCGAGACAGCTTTAAAAAAAGCAACGGAGATCTCCGTTGCTTTTTTTAGACCTGTGTCGCTATGTTAAACTCTTTTAACATAGCGAGACAGTGTTTTAAAAGAGACTTATACTAATGGAAAAAGTCCAGGCGACCGGACCTTTTTCCATTAGTATAAGTTGATTTACAACGTGCACGCTGGCCAATCAGCGTGCACATTTTGGAATATTAATTGGGGGTCATGGTATAATAAAGGTGTTTGACTCACAGACACAAAGTGCAGTGTTTGATGCTCATCTTTGAGAGGAAAATTGATTAGGCTTAGAATGGCCCATTAAAGCAGCTAGCCTAGTAATTAGCTATGAACTTATGAAACCATGACTCTAAGGAAAAGGGAAAATAAAAATTTTAGAGTGCTTTCTGTAAATGTCAATGGTACTAAGAATATGTCAAGTAACTATAAATACCTCACAATGGTTAGCTGCAAAAAACCAAAACAGTCAACGAGTAAAAAATAAGCAAAGTGCAGTTCCATGGCTGATAAAAGACGAAATTCCAAATCCAATGTAGTCAAAAAGTTTAATAAAAAAGATGAGCGCTTTCACAATTTAAACAATTGCTTCTTCAGATCACAAAAATACCAAAAAACCACAGGTTTAAATACTCCATCAATTAACAATAATTAATCATGTGATATGTAAAAAAGTAGTAAACGTGCTCAGGAAGAGAGCTATTTAAAAAGACAACCACAATAAAAAAAAATCCTTCATAAAAAAACGTGTATGAACAAGATACATAAAAACTATTAAAAAATCCAACTATACACTGAATGACCTGAAAATCTAGATATATATATATATGTTATATTAACTAATGTAGTATAAATATTATATAAATTACTTTCTCAAACCCCTGTTATTTAATTCTGGTTTCAGGGGGACTACATCATTTAGACCGGAGCCTTTATGAGCTCTGAGTCTAAGAATCCATCTAGTTTCATTGCGTTCAGTATTATTAATATCACCTAGTCTCATATCAGTCCTGGTGACCTCCAATAACTGAAAGGCAAATTTATGTTGATTCCCTTCCTATGCTACATGTTTAGCAAATGCACCAGGGGTGGCTCATGCTATTGGGCTGCAGGATTGCAGCCCCCTCCAGCTGTGAAACAAAAAAGAAAATAAAAGTAAAAAAGAAAAATAAAAGTAAAAAAGAAAGAAAACAAACGCAAGCCCCGGAACTTCACACATGCACACTCATGGCATTTCCCGATATCCGGACTGGTTCACCAGCAGTCCGGATTAGGAAGACAGCATTCAACAGCTGAGATCCAGAAGTCTATGCAGTTGTAACTGCATAGACTGGAAGAGAATTGGACTGCAATGTCTGCAGGCTGGGTAACAGCTCTCGCCGGAAGGGGAAGGACTTGCTGTCTCTCACAGGTTTTACTGCAGGAATGGACAAATTTGGATTTTACTGCAGGAAAGTAACTGGGCTTTGATACAACTGACTTTGCAGCAATGGAACTGGGCTCAGGTAGGGTGTTTGCAGTTGTGTAAAATGCCCCAGTTAAATATACCTGTGGCTAGAGAGAACTCATGAAATATATACCTGGTGGCTAGACTCAAACCCTATACCTTGGGAGCAGGTAGCAAGAGCTTGAATTCCCTACCCACCACCACTTGTGAATTTTTTGCCTCATATTTTTGTTCTTGTAAAATTTTTGGTTTTCTGGATTTTGAATTCACTAAATAATGACAGACATTTGAATTTCAGACTTCATATTCTTCAGAAAGTACATGGTAACACAAAACCTTTAATTCTAGCAATTTTCTGTTTATAAAATCAATATTTGAAATGTGTCCCTATTTTGGGGGCTGTATTCCCCCATTATTGGCTGTCCAGGTTTTATGTGCTAAGAGGTTGAGAGCTATGGTGAGAACTGAATTCACTAAATGATAGCCATTTAAGTTTCAGTCTACCTGTTGTTCAAGAAACAGCTGATTTGGCATAGTGGTATGTTGCTCTGACTGTAGTGCATAGGGTCCAGGGTTCAAGACCTGGCAGTGAAATGCATGGTGTTAACACAACATTTTATTCTAGCAACTTTCCAAGATTATACAATCAATGTTTAAAATGTGTCCCTAGTTTTTGGGATCCCCCTCAAATGCATTTTGGCATTTTCCAGATTTCTTGTGCTTCAAAGTTAAGAGATACAGTTGAGTGTTGAGTGGCTTTTACAAGGAGCTGAGAGCTTGAAGGGAAGTTTAATGCTGCTTATGCTGAGTCTGCTTGTATTGTTAACAGCACAACAGGTAGCGTACTTGCTTTTGATGCAGATGGCTATGGGTTCTACTCCCACAGTATATAGATGCATTGCTGATACCGTACTGTGTTGCACTTTTAAAGGGGGTGGATGCTGCAGTCCTGAAAATGTCCTCTTTGGCAAAGATACCTAGTAACGATGAACCTGTTATCAGTTTGCCATCCATTCCCTATTGCAATATTACTAGCTTATCATGTTTTTAATGTAGCATAGACAATTTATTCCTCAACATGCACTTTATTTGTAGATGAAACAATGAAATATAAAGTTGTTTGCTAGTAGTAACCTATTCATTAGTTACAGATCTCTTTAACGTGGAATTATTTAGATGACTTTTACTTCTGCAGAGATTGTACATATTTACTGATACTGGTGGATTGTAGACGTTTGAGTAGACTTTTATGATGGGAATGTTCTGAACTGGGCAGTTTTGTCATTATTGGTGCATGCATTTTGTTTCATTATTTACTGGAAAAATGTTCAAAACAATAAATTGAAAATCACCTCTAACAGCTGTACTGTATTATACAAGGAATATAATTTAATACGACCAGGAAGGTGCATCAAAGAACACATGTATGTTTCCTGTGCAAGGGGCCTATGATTTGTAAACAGCCCAAAGTTAATCTTTATCTGCCAGTGGCCAGCTGTATTTTCTTTGAATCTGGGTTTCAATGCTGTTTCAATGAATGTGAGTTTCAAGGGCAGAGAAGTTTTAATGCTAAGTCTATTTTCATTGTGAGACTGCATTGCTTTGTTTAGCAGATGCCTATTAGTGTTTGTGCTGTAAAATGTAAAATAAAACTGAAATCCAAATCATCATAGAAATAAAGTAGTATGCACATTACAGTGTTTATGGTAAATGGGGTGAAATAGCTAAGTAATGGGGCATTGGAATAGCTGCAGGGAGGAGGCCCCATTTGACCATGATTTTGTAAGGGAGAATGGCGGCAAACTCAGATACCTCTTAACTGTCCAGATGTTTGCAGAATTAATAGATTTTTGCTTTTTATTTCTGGTTTGTTCCTCATAAAATTTGTGGTTTTCTGGCAAATCATTTAGGAATAAAGTCACTAAATAATGACAGATATTCAGTTTCAGACTTTATACTCTTTAGAAAAATGCATGCTAAAGCAAGACCTGTTGTTCTGTTAACAAGAGCAATTTTTAATACTGTTTGTATGTTCCCCAATATATTTGGCCTTGTCCAGATTTCCTGCATTACGAGGATGAGAGGTACTCACAAATAAATTACTTTATAGCATTAGGTATATCTAAACCTCTCAACTGTCCCTGATTTTGTCTCAAAATGTTGCTCTCCCCCTAATAATCCCTCCGCAAAATGACAAATTTGGAAGAAAATGTGGAGGGCTTACAGTTAATAAATAATTGTAATGATCAGATTTATAGATTACTTTTAGTTTCAGAAATGCATGTAGATTATTTTATTTTGTCAGCTGCTCAAGTTAACAGTACTAATATTAAAAAAGTGTCCCTTCTTTGACGGGTTCCCAGCTGTATTGTGTGTCTATTTTATATTTTTGCATTCCATTTTTGGTCCATTTTTCATAAAATTGTGATTTTCTGGCAAATTAGTGGCAAATCATTAAAGACTGAAGTAAGAAAATAATGACAGACATTTGAATTTCAGATTTCATACCCTTCAGAAAATTCATACTAATGCAAGACCTATTATTCTATTATCTTTCTAAGTTTTTAAGAGCAATATTAAACAATTGTCCTTATTTTTGGGCCTATGTCCCACTTCTGTTTATGGCTTTGTCCAGATTTCTTGCTCTGAGGCTGAAATGTATGACAAATCTGTGAGGGCCATCAGCGTCAGCCAGAGACATTTTAAATTGTGACATACTTGTTCACCGTACTCCCCCACTCTGGATGTGTTCAAGCAAGGCAAGGAGCAGTTATGCAGTGTAAGTGTGCAGGGTATCTCCCCAATCAAGGTAGACACAAGTACTGCAGTGGCTTTTCATCTGTACTTGATTTTGCAGAATGTTTTGGTTTTCTGTCATATTTTTATACTGTTGATTTATGCTTTATCTTATTCAGAAAATGCATGTCGCTGCAGTGTCTGTTCCTCTGTGTTTAAGTAGCAATGCATTAATGACCATCAGGTAAGCTTGTCTGAGACTTTAAGATGCAAGTAAGCTTTAATAAGCATATTGTTAAAGAATTGCCTACATTGAAAACATTTTTGTTGTTGCCATGTAGAGAATATTTATATAACTAGATAGAGTATAAGCCTTAAGTATTGAAATGCATATGACAGTATTTGTAATAAAGGACAGGATTACAGCATTTTCAGAAACTCATTATATTTGTTGGAGACTTGCAGTCATCTTTGCAGGCTTTACCTGTAAACTAAACAGAATGCCAATCTATCATGTGCGGTCCATAACCTGTGCAGTAATCCTTTAAGCAATTTATCTTGAGCTTGTTTCTTGTTTGCTGTTCATTTTTTAGTTTGATCATGTTTTCCCCATGAAACAAGTAGATAGTTGTTGTCAGGCAGCAGTTCTTTTTTGGATAAGAAACATTTTTTCAACTGGGGGTATTGCTACTTTCAGCATGTTACTTGGTACTTTTATAAAGCTGAATATAAATTATTATTAGAATTGCAGTGCAAGGAGAAGTGGTTTGAGCTGAGTGATGCTTGTTATTTTATACTTGATTTTGACTGGCATTCTAGTAATTTATTTAAAAAGTAATTTATTTTTTCATGCCTCGCAACCTTTTTGTCTCCAACTAGATATTAAGTAAGTTGTCATGTAGCCAATGCATTGAAATATTTTTTTTCTTCTACAATTCATTTTGTCTTGATTGGACTCTCTTAATGACGGTTTGGCAGTGGCACTCAGGGCAGCATATTTAATTAAAGTCCCAGTTTTTCCATTTTTTCCCATAGCTCTACCCCTTTCTAGTTGGCCACACCCCGTCCTGCTGGCCCCACCCATTCAGCTGTTTCCTGCAGCCCCCCTTTGATTTGAAGTCACCAGCCATCACTGAAGTGCACTGTACTCTAATCTTTTACTAATGCAATATAAATAGTCCCTTATCCATTTATGGAGATGTCTGTTGGTCTTGCCAACATAACATTTTCTACATGTCATACACTTAGCTAAGTATACTAGATTTATGGTGTTACAATCTGCTTTAACATTAAACTTGAACTTCTACCCAGAGTCAAGATGTATAAAGCTTGGATCTTCTTTTATACTAGTACAAAAATTACAAGCACCACATCTCTTAGTGCCTGTCAGTATGTGGTTCATATCTTGCCCTTCATGCTTAGGGTAACATAACTGTCTTCTTAACAATTTTTAATTCCTATAAACAAAAGAGGGCTTAGTTCAGAGAATTCCAGCTGTATTTTCATCAGTTTGCAAAACATGCCAATGTTTACTAATTATATTCTTAAAGACATTGACTTTACTACTGTATGTTAAATTAAAACAAAATTTTCTATCTCTAGATCTATCGTTTGAAACATTTCTTCTCTGGGGGTGAGGAAAATAAGGTTTACCAAGATTATTCCTCTCCTTCCTGATTGCTTCACTTGTTTTATGAACCTCAGTACTATCATAACCCCTATGTTCAAAATCTTTAGTGAGTTTTACCAAGCTCTCTTCAAAATATGTATCATCAGCTTTTAGCCTTGAAGCACGTAACATTTGTCCTTTCATAACATTAGGGAATATATGTCCCGGATGCATACTATCTCTATGCAGGTAAGAAGGTATATAACATTTTTTCCTATAAACATTTGTGGAAATGCTGCCATCTTCTTTATCCCTCTTAATTTGTACATCCAAATAATGTGAAAACTCAGAAGAGTATTCAAAAATAAATGTCAGGAAACTGACTCTTGTGTTCACATAATCAAAGAACTGTAAAAGTTCTGCCTCAGTTCCTTTCCATAAAAGGAAAAGATCATCTACAAAATGATGCAAGAATGGTATATTCTTCCCTATTAGGCATTTAATAAATTGAGATTCCCATTCTGCCATTACAAGGTTGGCGTAGCTATTGGCACAAGGAGTGCCCATAGCTACGCCAGCCAGTTGCAAATAATAATGGTGCTCAAAAATAAACACATTGTGTTCTAGAGTCATTTCTAGTAAAAAAAACATATAAGGTCAAGGTGTTGTGCACTATATTCACTATTTCTTAAAACAAATGCCTTCATCATTTCTGTCCCTTTTGAATTGGGAATCAAGGTGAATAGAGATACAACATCCATGGTAACAAAAAAATAAATAAAAATCACAAAACTCTGTAGAATTCAAATACATATAAAGCTGTCCAAGAAATTGTTTGCTGTCTTTTAATGCTATGTCATATGTATCTAATATAGGTCTTAATTGTTTTTCAATATAGATGGAAAAAGATTCTGTTAACCAGCCAGTACCTGAAACAATAGGTCTAAATTTAGGGGTTCATGGGTCCTTGTGTACTTTAGGTAACCCATGTAAACATGGAACTAGTGGTTGTTCAATAATAAAATACTGAAACATTTTGTTGGAAATGATACCCATCTGCAGTGTTTTCATAAGTGCCCACTGCACTCTTGATTTCATTGCTTATGTTGCAACCACATCAATTTTCTTATAAGTGTTAGAATCTCTCAACATGTCCCTAATAGTATCAAAATAGTAGGCCCTTTTCATAATAACTATTGACCTACCTTTATCAGCTGGGGAATAACTATAGTATTGTCATTATGTAAATTACTGAGAGCCAATTTTTCATCAGTAGATAGATTCACAAACTTACTACATTTTCTGTTACCAAAAAAATTGTTATAGACATCTTCTTCACACAATTTGAGAAATTTTTCAAAAGCAGGATTAGTTGCCAGGTATGAAAGCACGAGGCTTTTTAAAAAGACAAGTGGCATCACTAAATTCTTGATCTTTAAAAATGACTTTCAAAGACAAATTATGTATTAACAGTCTAAAGTCCAATAAAGTTTCAGGTAAATCAGCCATTTGGGGAGGAATGAATGACAAACCTCTGTTCACTACCTTATATTCAAGTTCCGTAAGTATTCAATCCGAAATGTTCCATACTAAGTTGCATTGTTCATGTTCCACATTCTTTTCAGGGTATAATTGCTGTCTTGGAAATGTTGCTTCCTTTTTACCCCATTTCCTTTTGAAATACTCTCAACCGACTTCGCCCTGTGCCTCTTGAAAAGGAGAGGTAGACTGGAAAAAACTTGTTCGCTTACCACAGAGCCCGCTTTACTTCTAACAACAGGCTCCATTTCTTGAGCTCTATCTACAGGGTGCTGTACCGGAATGGCAAGAGCCTTATCCGTAAGTGGTGTACTGTACACTGAATGTGTTGGAGCACTTTGAATAGAGGGCAGGACTTCCTTCTGGTGTTCCATTGTAGGTGTAGCTATGGTAACAAGATTCTCATTCAACTCATTCACCCTGGGTGTATTACGCATCACAACTGGTTCTCTGGGCCAAGTAAAAACCCAATTGTTGCTTAAATCACGGCTGTCATGCTGAAGTTTTTTCTTTTTGAGTTGTAAGTAAATACTGTTCATAAGCCGATACTCGATCAATGAGCTCACTGCAACGTACATCAGCAAAAACATCACCAGCCTCATTGTATAACTCAGTCTGTGCTGATTGTATTTTATTAACCAAGGAATGCTCAATAGGTGTAAAAAAGTCTATCAGAAGTTGTATATGTCTAAAACTGGTAACTAAGTTGATCTGCTGCCATTTGTCAAGCAGTTAAGCATAAGTGTCACCATAGGTAGACATATTAAATACCCGTAACCCTCTTGGTATTACCCTCAATGATATGCATGCTTCAAAATGGAGCCTCTGACATTGGAGTCTCTTTGGTTGGTAAAGGTCATTCTCCATCTGTTTCATTATGCTCTGAACCTTCATTTTTTTCACCTTGAGTCTCATTTTCAGAAGGAATCGTTAAGAAGACAATTATGTTACCCTAAGCATGAAGGGCAAGATATGAACCACATATTGACAGGCACTAAGAGATGTGGTGCTTGTAATTTTTGTACTAGTATAAATAAAGCTTTATACACCCTGACTCTGGGTATAAGTTCATGTTTAATGTTAAAGCAGATTGTAATACCATAAATCTAGTATACTTAGCTAAGTGTATGACATGTAGAAAATTTTATGTTGGCAAGCCCAATAGACGTCTCTGTGAATGGATAAGGGACCATTTATATTGTATTAGTAAAAG
Organism: Protopterus annectens; assembly: GCF_019279795.1. NCBI lineage: Eukaryota > Metazoa > Chordata > Ceratodontiformes > Protopteridae > Protopterus > Protopterus annectens. The sequence goes on from NC_056739.1 coordinate 1,054,849,564, forward strand.
ATTAGAGTACAGTGCACTTGCTAAACATGTAGCACAGGAAGGGGATCAGCATAAATTTGCCTTTCAGGTATTGGAGGTCACCAGGACTAATATGAGACTAGGTGATATTATTAGTAATACTGAACGCAATGAAACTAGATGGATTCTTAGACTCAGAGCGCATAAAGGCTCCGGTCTAAATGACGTAGTCCCCCTGAAACCAGATTTAAATAACAGGGGTTTGAGAAAGTAATTTATATAATATTTATACTACATTAGTTAATATAAGATATACATATATCTAGATTTTCAGGTCATTCAGTGTATAGTTGGATTTTCTAATAGTTTTTATCTATCTTGTTCATACACGTTTTTTATGAAGGATTTTTTTTTACTGTGGTTGTCTTTTTAAATAGCTCTCTTACTGAGCACATTTACTACTTTTTTATATATCATATGATTAATTATTGCTAATTGATGGAGTATTTAAACCTGTATTTTTTTTTTGGTCTTTTTGTGATCTGAAGAAGCAATTGTTTAAATTGTGAAAGTGCTCATCTTTTTTATTAAACTTTTTGACTACATTGGATTTGGAATTTCGTCTTTTATCAGCAGTGGAACTGCACTTTGCTTGTTTTTTACTAAGTATTAAGAATATGATGTAGATGTAATTATATAAAAAGACATAATATTTTTAACAAACTAAGAAAGATTCCAAACAGAGAAACTATTGAGAGGGAAGATACGCTGGAATTTGGGAAATGTTCTGCAATAGCCATATTCTGTTAAAATATATTAAAGATAGTAGATGTAACTTTTGCAAAAATGTCAAGATTAACTATTGTAGATTTAAAAATGGAAAGAACAAGAATATTGAATTATAACATTATATGCTTATACTAGCTGGAAAGAAAGGGGAAAGCATATTTCATCAGATCTTAGACTAAGTAGCAATAAATATGAATATTATAATAAAAGGAGACTGTAGTTGTGATTTAAAAACAAGCATAAAAAGAAAGGAAATTAAATGTTAGAAGTTGTAAGATGCAGTAAGCCAAAACTTTGGGACAAAAATTCATTGACTTACAGAAGGAGTATGTATAGAACTGAAATGGATTATTTTATAGTATCAGAATGTCTAGTTATAAGACAAGGGAGGGTAGTTGAAACAGGATTTTCTGATCATCTTGCAATATGATTAGAAATAAAGGAAAACAAGGAATATATAAAAAAACAAGCAAAAGAATAAAAAAGACAAATGAGAAAGCATGGAACAAAGAAGGAGAGAGATTAGTAATACAGTTATGGAAAGGTAATACTACTAAGAAACCATTTTATAAAAACATTGGTCTGAATGGTGGATGATATTTAAGAAAAATGTAAAAAAAATGTTCTTCACAGTGGCAATGTGATATGAGAAAAATACAGAATGAAAAATATAAAAGAACATATAATGATGCCTTGGAAGATTTAGAACATAATGACAGAAAAAGAATTGTATGAAAAAATCAAGAAAAAAATGCAAGAATTGTTATATAAGCAAAGCTATTTTTACAGGGAAAAAGAGAAGTATTGAATTATTTAAACAGACCAGTAAAAGAAGATGTAGTGTAATGAGAGAAAAATGTTGAAGGAGAAATAGAAATAACTCAGGAAAAGTTTATGAATAGTGGAGTACAATATGTACAATAAATATTTAAAGAAAAAAAGAATGTAGTGTGAGGTAAAAAAAAGTTAAAAGTAAAAGAGAATAAGGGGTTTGAAAAGGAGATTTCTTTATATGAGCTAGATAAAGTAGTAGGACAAGTAAATATAGATTTGGTTGCAGGACCAGATGGAATAGGTATGAAATGTATAAACAATTAAGGGATTGGCAAAAAAAAATGTAAAGATTTTGAATGAATGGTTAAATGAAGATTTAATGTATAAAGAATTACTTAGTGGAATACTAATGGAATATGGAAGAAGAGAGATAGAAGGCAATTAAAAAACCCGGAGAAAGATAATATTGAATAATGATGATTATAAGATCTTTATGAAAATAATACAAAATTGATTTGAAACTAAAATGGAAAATATTATGGAAGATAATATGTATAGTACAAAGGGAAGGGTTGTCAAGAATTATTAATGAAGGTTAAAGAAACTGTGGATGATATGAATAGAAAAGAAGAACTGGAGATCATCATAGGAGGCCTTAATATGGCATTTAATACAATTGGACATGAAATCTTATGGGGAATAATGAAAGGTTATAATATAAGTGAGGAAGTTAGGAAATGATGTATGTCAGTGTATAGAAATAATAAATTGGTTTAGCCAAGAGGTGCATATGAAGAATGGTGTAAGCAGGGATGCCCAATCAGTTGTATAATCTTATTATTAGTTCTGAATATGATAGTATATGAAATAAATTACAAAAGGAAGGATGTGGGGTATATAACACCTGAAGGGTTAAGAATTCCAGTTCTATGAATATATGCAGATGGCATTATAATAATTGCAAAAAAACAAAATTTGGATAAAAGAAGTAATAATTTGCAACAATAAGTGTCTAGATGTGCTAGGGGTGGCTTTAAATAATGAGAAAAGTAAAGGTTTAGGTGATGTAGTAAATATAGGAAGTATATACTTTACAGTGAATGAAATTTCTGTGTTAGGTATAAAGTTTGGGAGTAAAGATGTAAACAGAATTCAATGGAAAAAACAACAGAAACAATCAAACAGCCCTGTCTTTTCTGGAGAACATATAAATTATCTTTCAGAAAAAAGGCTTATTTGATAAAGTCAGTATTGTTGGGAAAAATAGCATACTTGGCAAGTGGATTTATGTTGCCAACAGTATATAAAAAGGAATTATTGTAGATATCTTTTTTCATTTATATGGGTTCTAGATTAAACCCAGTTAAAAGAGGTGTTTTATATGTAAATAAAGAGGAAGAAGGTTTAAAGTTAACCCAGTAGTATATGCTGCTTCATTAAATTTGTACAAAGTGTTAAAGTGAATAAATGAAAAATATGAGAGATTAGTAGTAAAATTATATAAATTTAAGTACAATAAATGTTGATGTATGGTAAAAACATTAAAAGAGAGAAAGAGTATATGAATGAAGAAATAAAATGTTATCAAGTAAAAATATTTTTGTGGAAAATAAAAATTGATGATATAGAAAAAGAAAGAAAAGTATGGTGTAAGAATATAATGATAGAACATTACTATGTAAAACCATGGGAAAATCAACAGATGAAAAATTAAATCTATAAAAATAAGAAGAAAATGGTGTAATCAGAAAGTAGAATGCCATTTTTGTGGAGACAGGTAACAGATGAATTACCAGTAAAAGGAAATAGGCTATTTAAAATGAAAAGGGATAGAATTTGTTTACATTGCCAAAAAGAAGACACTACTGAACATCTGTTTTTGAAATGTAAAAGAGTAAAATTTATGGGGAAAACAATTTAAAGAAGATTTTTGAAGATATACAAGAAGGGGATAAAATAAATATGGATATGATTAAATCTGGATATTATAATAAAAGAAGTAAAGAATGTGTTAAAAGAATAGATAAAGATATTTTATGTTATATGGTTTATATGGAATGAAAGAATCAATGAAACTATGTTTAAAGGCAAATGGATTTTATCAACAATATTAAGTAAAATCATATGGTGGTTATGGAAAAAGGAGGGGGAGTCTAATAGGGATGAAAATTTAGTAAGAATGTAAGGAAAAGTATGACTACGTATAAATATATTTGTATATCTATATATTTGTATGTTTGTAAATACTTGTAAAGATGTAAATAAGAATTTTTGTATATAAATAAAGGACCCCTACCCTTTTTGATAGGTGCTGTGGGATCTTACATCCACCTGAGCTACCACTAACTCAAGCAGATGAGACCTTGGTTTAGCATCTCATCTGAATGTTCAGCTTTACATTTTTGCAAGTGCACGTTTGAATTTTTTGTTAGTCTGTATGAGCACCCACTTCAGATGAGTAGTGTGTGACCTCCTATATAGACTTACATATTTCATCCTTTTGCTGTGAAGTTTATTTATACATGTTTATTTATATGAGTCTTTAATTATAAAGTTTTATTTTAAACATATTAGTGTATTTGTTACATATAGAGTAGAGTTATCAATAAAGATATTGAGGTGGAAATAATATTCAGAGGTAAAGGCTGCAGCTCTGACTATGGGTTTGGTCTGGTGAGGAGTGCAGCAAATTTACATAAGCTACTAAGCAGTTGGAGCAGTTTAACATTTGAGAAATCGTTTAATTCAGAGGCATTACTCTGGGTATTTACAAACTAAGGTGACATTAGTCAGGACACTACCTCAGAGAAATACTCTGAGAAACAATGATATTGGACTTAGGGTATAAGCCCCAGTTTTAGCACATTCAGTTTTGCTATTCAAGGACTTTGCTTTAAAACTGTGCCTAGCTATATATACCGTACTTTCTTCACACCATGTTCCTACTTAGCTCTTTCCTGTAGTATGTTCTTTGACAACACAGTAAGTCAACATCATATGCTGTCTTTCCCTATTTCCCAGAATACATACTGAAAGATTGCCATTGTATTCAAACACAGTACAAATTAAGCAACATTCTGCTCTATAACACCTAACAGCCTAAATCCCTTCTTCTTAGTGTGTTTTACATAACTATACACAACACTGCAGATTCCATAAATGAACTGGGCAGCAGAAGTGCCAATCCATGCAAGAACACAGATAACAAGGTAAAAAAAAAGACAGTTCTTTAGCCTTTTCATAGCAGTTACTCGTATACTGTCATAGCAGTACTCAGCATAACTCACAGTTTCATCAACAACATACCAGTCCAAAGGTCAGGCCCACTGTGAAATCAGTCATTTCTGTAGAAAGGGTCTAACCCAGTTCCTATTGGTAGCATACTGTGGTGTTCAGTGTCACTCTTGTGAATACTGCTGAGTCAGGTTGTTGCAGGGGTGGGGAATCACCATTTTGCAGATGCATAGAAGCATTACAGCTAAGTATGTTTAATAAAGAGATGCACTATTTAAGGCCACTTTCATGGGAGGATATGGACAGCATTCCTCAAATAAAAACTTTTTCTTTTTGCTCATGTCTTCCTTTGACCATTTTTTTAAACAAGAAACATCTTCATTAAATTATCACTTATGAAGTAGGCAATCATACATTTATATAAATGAAAACAAACCATAGTGACATAATTTTAGTTGTAAACATTATATATCACTTATATTCTATCCAGTCACTGTCAGTCAAATATCACATAGCTCATTTAAATCCTACCTTCTTTTAAACCTCATTCCTCCTTTGCATGTATTGTTCCTACAATCCCATTTTTTCTATGTAATTTGTTCCTATACTTTTCTAAAGATCCCATTTCCTGTTTTTTGATCTCTGTTACTATCTTCACTACTTCTATTACAGTTGCTTTAGACTTTGATTCCCATTTTCTAGTAATTGCTTTTTTTGGCAGCCACCATAGTTAGACTCAGCAAGGCCTTACTATGTCTAGCAATTCTGTATCATAGCTCAAAAAAATTCCCTTAGTTATACCAGTTTGCTCATCCAGCAATTCTGATAGAGTAATCTGAAGGAATTTTTAAAGTCTACCAACTCATTACACTCCCAGAAAATATGTTCCCAATTACCTCTTTCTTCCCCATCACACCTCCAACATTTGCTGTTTATCTGAGGACAAACTCTTTGAAGTCTAATTGGGGTAGAAGAATACCTGTGTGAATACTTCTAAGCAAAGATCCTAAATCTTCTAGGCTTTATTGCATATTTGGGAGATGTACATATATATCCCATTGTTTCTTTGTGAATTGCTTATCCAGTCTCTCTTCCCAATCTTTTCTAACCTCCTCTGATTGATTCTTATAGTTACCATGCAATATTTGATATGCTCTACTAATTTATCCTTTTTTTAACAGCAGCTTCTGTTCTAGATGCTACAAAAAGCCCTGCCAGTGCTGGTCTTTCTCTTAGCATCCCCCTTACTTATTTCTCTTTCCCTATACACTGATATCAATCCTGGATAGGGAAGATGTCTTCCTCTGACCATTGAGTTTACCTCCAGTTGTTTAATAACACATTTGTTCTCCCTAAGTGAGATCCTTACAACTCAACTATTCTCTTTGAGTAGACAAGTGGACCAGGAGCAGAATTATCATCCACTTGGAGAACCAGGCCTTTTTAAGACACCATCTTTCTCTCCTGCACACGTTCATCAGTATCCAATGGGTTGATATGCAACAGTCTTTTATAGTCAATCAGCCCTTCCCCCCTTATTGAGAAGTACCTCCTTGTGATCCCCGGTCTCCACTGGGGATTCTACTCTAGACAGCGCATACCTGAGCACATGTCCCTCTCCTCCTCTCACCCTAAAGAAAGGTGAGTTGGCTTAAGCCTTGTCATTTCTCTCCTTCTCCCCTGGGTACTCCAGCAGGCACCCGAGCCACTAGTTAACTTTAGGCTGCCTATGACATAGTCAGGGTATTATCCTGCTATGCAAGTGTAGCAAAAATAAAAGATGAGTTTGAGTTCTCTTTCAAATAATTTTTTTAAATTAACAAAAATTGGAACTTATGTCATTTGCAAGGATAACACAGAACCATCCTGGTATCTCCATCATATGCAAGAATCTTAGATGTGAACTTTAGAAAGATGCCACAGCTAACAGTATTACAAAGAAACAAGTTACAAACAAGTGCCATTCTGTGAAGGATGAACCTACTCATGTCTGTAGTTTTTTTGTACTGCTGCTGTAACAATAAATGTGACTTCATTAGTTCATTTTAAATTGTGATGCCTTCTTTGCAAAGTCTGCATGCCATTCTTGTGTCCATGTGAAGTTTTGCCTGGTACTGCAGTTTCCTCTCATATCCTGGACATGCAGAGTGTGTGTGCATGTGTGTTTGTGAGTGTGTGCACTTGTACATGTATAAAAAAAGACTAAAATCCTGTCCAGCATTAGTTTTTCTGCCTTGCACCCACTGAATACTAGGATAAAATCTGTCTCTCCTGTAGTCTCAAATGGCTAGTGTAGGTACATGAACAATGAATGAATAAATAAACTTTCACAAAATATGACATTTTGGTGACTATTATAGGCAAGGCAGAAGTCATGTATTTGAAATGTGTATTCTAAGAAATATATATGTTTTAATGAAATCATGAGCCTTCCTGCAAAATTTATTTGTGGACATTTTCAACCAATTATGCATGCTAAGTGGAGTACAGAAGTGTATATTTTCTCCAGCATAATCTCACTAAGTAGGTCCCTGTTTTCTACATTTTATATATTTTAATAAGCATGACAATGTAGTATAGCTTTTGACCACGTTGTTTACAATACAAAGTCAATGTAAGACTGTTGGCAACAAGCTTGCCTGTGCTGTTAACTTGTATTTACTGTTTCTGTTGATTTATTAAGTTCTCACAGAGTATTATAGCTGATAACTATAATTATAATCTGTTCATCACTATTTATACAATCTGTTTTACAGTAATCCCCACTCCACACATCTCATTATCTGTACACAATCCAATTGAGACAGATCACATATAACAGTGCTGAACTAGAGAGAACCCTGTGTAAACTAAACTTTGCAAAGAATCATTCATAACTGTACTCCATTTGAAGGTATTTTCCTCACTATATTGTATTTTCTTTGCTCAAACTAGGAAAAATGATGTCTTTTCTCGTACAAACCCTTAATTCTTTAAGCTTTTTTATTTTGCTCATGGGAGATAATGTCAATGGCTGTTTTCAAGATGCAGTGTAGACCACATCTATCAGCATGCCATTAACCAGAAGCAGCACTCACAGCCTACAAAAACATATATATTTAGTGAGATCTGAGAGTAGTTTGACAAATTCATGTTGACTTGTCTCTGTTAGCCTAGACTAAGTAATACGCATGCTTAGCATTTTAATAGGATTCATTCCATCAGCTTGCTGACACTGGATGTTAATCCATTTAGTCTATAAATATTGACTGCATGTTGACTGTCAGATTTACAAGTTAGAATAATATCATTTTTCTCAGATTCATGTGGAGCACAAAGATGCAGGCTGCAGTACATTATTAAGCCATGAAAAACAAATACAATATCCCAGAGTAGGATCCATGGATTTTTTTTTCCATTTTAACCATTTGCACTAGATTCTGTGCTACCTCTTTTGAAGCAAAAGTTGTTCCTCGAATTTGTTTCCCATGCCTTATACTTTAAAATTCGCTAATTTGATTTTTCAAAACTTAGTTAAGACTTTTTTTCAAGCAGAATTCATACTTGTCAAGTTTTATTCCACCAGACTTAGTTATGATCACTAAATGCCATGTGTGAAGTATTTTCATTGTCGTGATTGTTCAGTATTATAGCAAAAAGTTAAATACATCCATTAATAGGTGACGCTATAGTCAGGCACACTGACATCCCACTCACTAGGCTGGACAAGCAGAAGGTTACTGTTAGCTGCTTATCGGGAGCCAGAATCTGCCACATAACACAAGCACTCAGGTCACTTCAGAACAAGTACAAATATGACTCTGTCATTGTTCATGTTGGTGTAAATGACCTGAGACGTACCTCCCTGGACTACATGAAAAGAGACATGGAAGAGCTCTCTGATCATGTAACCCAGGGTGGTATGACCCTGACCCTGAGTAGCATCCTGCCCTCACCAAGAATGATACCTCAGTATAAAGAAAAAAATTATCAATTTCAACAACTGGCTAAGCTTCTGGTATCATTCAAAGGGGATCCAGTGTCTGTCAGCCTGGGATGACATGCTCGACAAACCACGTTGCTTCATAAAGACGGCTTGCACCTGTCACCTCTAGGCTTTCAAATACTGGCCAAGGCTCTTGCTGCCCCCATAGTGCCTTTTTTAGGCAAGGCTAAAAAGTCAAACCCACCTCCGTAAACAGCACAATTAACAAAAAACTGAGGGTTATGCTACTCAACGCCAGGAGTTTAACTCTCAAAATGCGCGCGCTCAAAGCAGTCCTCAGTATGGAGAACGTCGACATCTGTGCAGTAACTGAAACCTGGTTCAAGGCTCGAGAGAGCACCCCAGCACTACCGGGCTACAACTCATACCACAAGTTTCGGCCAAAGAACACGGACCGAAACACAAAAGGAGGGGGTGTATCCATATTCATCAAGGATACCTACACCTCCAGGTTAGTGGCGCAGCATGATACCTCTGAGATCATCCATGTGCAACTAGCATCGAGCAAATCTGCAATGCAAATTGTGGCCTGCTACAGATCACCCTCCATGACCCAGGACCACCACTGCACCTTTCTGGAGACACTGGAAAACATGAAGGTCCTACTGAACACCCTGATATTGGGTGATTTCAATTACCCTACCATTAACTGGGAAAACTACTCGAGTACAAACTCCCAGGCTCAGTGCTTTCTGGAATTCATCAACTCAAATGCCCTGGATCAGCTGGTAAACTCCCCTACCAGAGGTGAAAACATATGGGACCTGGTCATCACCAACATGGGCAACAGGTGTTCCACACCGGAAGTCATCCCATCACTGGTTAGATCAGACCATAAACTAATCTCTCTGAATGTCCACACACACCACTACCCCAACTAAGGAAACCACAGTAAAAAAAACTTTTCTAAATCAAATTTCACCTTACTTAAGACAGATGAGGTAAGTTTCACAGCCCCCACGCTAAAGGATAACGCTGCCCAAGATGCAGAAACCTTTACAAATGCACTCTATGCGCACCTACAAGGATGCATGGATCATGCCATCCCTAGCAAAACCAAAACTCACTCCTCTAAGAGAAGGAAACCAGTCTGATGGACCCCTGCCATAAACAGGCTATACAATAGAAGGAAGAAACTAGTTCAGAAGAAAGCAAATCCCAAGAGGGAAAGACATCCCTGATCAGTATCAGTAAGAAACTAAGGTCCCTCATAAAATCATCCAAGGCTAACTTTGAAAGAAAAATATCCAAGGATTCAAAAGATAACCACAAAGCCTTCTTTAACTATGTTAAGAATCTAAGTGACAACTCGCAGATATGCACTGAACAAGATCTCCGTTGCTTTTTAAAGTGTCTTGCTATGTTAAATGGGTTTAACATAGCGAGACAGGTTGTAAAAAGCAACGGAGATCTTGCGTTCTCCGTTGCTGTAAAAAAAAAAAAAGAGTTATACTAATGGAAAAAGTCCGGGTGACTGGACCTTTTTCCATTACTATAACTCTGATTTACAACGTGCACGCTGACCAATCAGCATGCACGTTTTGTAATATTAATGGGGAGTCGTTGTATAATACTCTATATCTCTTTGTTTCCTGCAATCTTTACTGTTCTCTGTCCTATCTTACTAAATGCTTTCTATTCTGTTATTATAGTATATTAGCCTGGCTATTTCACTTTTCTTTTCTAACTGGTTAGTAGTCTATACACACAGTCATCTCTGTGTTCTGTAAAAATACTTAAACTCCCATCTTTTCCAGGACTGTTACTAACTTTATACATACTCATGGGTTGCTTTGACACTTGTCTCTTTGCTATGCCACAAAGACAGAAAATGCATGTGTTGTGGTTTGCATCTTTCTAGAAAGTAGCCATAGTAATGACATCCAGTTGCCTGAATATTGATTATTATGATGAGCAATACATATGTTAATATGGTGTTAGAAGTGAAAACATTTATTCACTTTTCAGTTATTTGTCATTCTGTTGTGCATAAATATAACTTGATGTTTGAAATTAGTTTTTTTTTCAAAGTAAGGTAATCATTAAGATGTTAAGTTGTCTATCTCGCCTTCATTCTTGCTGGATGGGTTCGGAGCCGACCTCGGCTCCGACTCGGCCACTCTAAAAGCTTGAGAGTTGGTTCCACTGGCTCGAGGCTCCCCTTATATCCCACAATGCTAGGCGGTATTATCTCAGATCTCGTTTGCCGCTACAGCTATCGAGACGTGTTGCTTCACCGGCTTCAGGTTAGTGTAGGAAATAGTTTAAAAATTGATTAAAATCCCTTTAAATTAGTTTTCCATACAGTTTCCCCTTAACTTAAGGTTTTTTTATCCCTTTCTTCTAGTTCTTTACCCTTGTTTTACCTCAAGAACTTATATGTTCTTCCCTTAGGCCTTCGGGCCCTCCCATCCCCTTGGAGTGTGTGTGTTTTCTGTAGGATTTTATAACACTAAATACTAATTTATTTAGTTTAAGTTTTCTTTTTTAGTGTATAGTGTAATCGGTGTGTTTGTGTTTGTGTGTGGTTACACTTGTTCCTTGATATGTCCAAGGATTCGAAGGTCTCAGGCTTCAAGAAGTGTGACTCATGCTGTCAGAAAATGTTTCTGACAGACGGTCACACTTCTTGTGTGTACTGCCTGGGACCTTTACACCTGCAGGACTCTTGTGCTGTATGCCATGGCTTCAGCCCTAGAGTCCTGCAGGAAAGAAAGAACAAGCTCATCTTAAGGGGCTTGCTTAAGCCTGAGGGTCCCCCGACTGCTTCTTCGGGTAAACCCTCTAAGGCTCCTAGGTCTTCGACTCCAGCTACTGAGTCGACGCCTAAGACATCGAAGTCTACTACAACATCGGCTCCGGCTGGAGCCGATGAGACGCGAACTGCTACTTCTGTGGTTCCCTCGGCTCCGGCTGGAGCCGAGGCATTGGAATTATCTGAGTCGGCTCCGATCAGACCATCGGAACCGACATCTAGAAAGAGGTCCAGGTCACCATCCCTTGGCTCCGTTCATTCGGCTCCAGCATCTCCCTTGCTGTCTGAACGGAGCCATAGATCTCACTCCTCTAGGTCATCGAGGCTTTCTGATCATGACCTTCAGAGGGTAGTGAGTCGACTTCTTAAGTCCGAGGCACTGGCCCAAATGCTTCAGAGCCCGACTCATCAGTCGATGCTTCATCCTGTTCCTCAAAATGTTCCTCCTCCGACTCCTTTGAGCTCGGAGCATGGGCGTTTCGGAACCGAGACTGTGGTAGCGTCGGAGCCGATACAATTGTCTTCGGTTCCGTCGTCGGCTCCGATTTCTTCCTTGGAAGAATCTCGGCGCCGGGCTTCCCTCGTCGGCTCCGAGGGGGTGAGTGGCATCAGACCCTTGTCCGACCCCGCTCTCCCTCTCGGCGCTTCGGCGCTGGTGAGTTCGGCTCCGACATCTGCCTCGGAGCCATCGCTGTCATTGCCGAGGGAGGTTTTCAGCTTTTCGGAGCGGGGACCTTTGGCTCTGCCTGACAGAGGTGCCTTCGAGGTCATGCGGAGTGTGTTGGAACCTGGTTCAACACCACAGTCGGCTCCGTCCGTCCCTCCCTCTTCGGTGCCTCAGGTTATGTCTGCTCACTCCCTCATCCCAGACCGCAGAGAGCCAGCTCCTCAAGAATCCCCTGTGGGGATCTCATCCTCTTCCGAGGCCTCTCCTGAATTGGCAGGGGAGCCCCCTAGGAAGAGAAAGTGTAAGAGGAAGCACATAGACTCACCTGAGTCTGTCATCTCTGACACGGATTTAGAGGATTCCGAGGGTTCCCCCTGTTCCCTTTCTGAAGATGTCTCCTTTGCAGACATTCTAGAGATCCTGAAACAGGGGAAATTGGCCTGCCCTTAACCCTTCGGAGGATGAATCTGTGTATCTTGAGGCGTTTGGCTCTCGCCCTTCCACCTCCTGGGTGTCCCCCCCCTTTGACCCCCTCATGCAGGTGGTAGCTAAAAAGGCTTGGATGGCTCCTGACTCTGTGGACCCCACCCCCAGGAGACCTTCAAAGTTTATCACAGCACCAGCAGATAAGCAATTTCTGACTAAGGGAGTTTTTGTGGATGCTATGGTGGTAGCTGCCGCCACTAAGAAGGAGCTAGCTGATCCTTCAGTGCCTGTCCATCCCCCTAACAAGGAATCTAGGTCTATGGACAGGTACGGGAAGCAGATGTTTTCGTCAGCGACCTTTGCTATGCGTTTGCTGAACTACCTCTGTCATTTCACTCGTCTTCAAAGAGACTTGATCAAGGAAGCGAGTGAGATGTTAAAGGATCCTACAGCTGCGGGTTTTCAGGACAAGATGAACGCTCAGCTGGCTACCCTAAATTCTATAGCTAACTCCTCCATGCGCCTCCTTTCATATGCGGCTGATGGAGCGAGCAGAGCCGCAGGGACAGGTGTAGCCTTACGCCGGCATGCCTGGATGCGGCTATGCAATTTTGCGGACCCCTTTAAAACATCTTTCACTAATTCCCCGTTTGATGGATCATCCCTCTTTGGTCCTCAAGTGAAAGAAACCTTGACGAGGTGCGAGATGGATGGCAAAACTCTTTCTGCCGTTGAAGTCCGTTTTTCTACTCCTTCTAGGCCTTACCCCAAAGGCCAGAAAAGTGGGAAAATGTGGTTCCGCAAACAATCTCAAGGGACTTTGCCTGACGCACAGAGTCGATTCCCCTCCAGAGGCAGAGGGGGGAACAATAATGGTAGACATCGCCCTAGAGGCAGGGGGGGTCCGCAGAACCAGGGCAATCGAGAAACCTTTTCCGATAAGCCCTTCCAGCATCCCTGATGTGTTGCCCGACTGTCCACCTTCGGAGGCAGTCAGGGGAAGATTGTCACTGTACCTGGAAGCCTGGCGATCCCTAACTCAAGACAAGTGGGTACAGTCCATCATTTCCGAAGGCTATTCCATTCTGTTCTTTCGCATTCCAAATCAATCAAAAAAATCCCTTCCAGATGTTCCACCCGCTCAAAGGGATCAAGCAGCGTTGGAAATATCAAAGTTGCTTGCAAAAAGAGCCATTCAGCCAGTGCCAGCAGACCAGCAAGGATCCGGAATCTACTCCAAGTTCTTTTTGGTTCCAAAGAAAACAGGGGACTGGAGACCCATTTTGGATCTCAGTATCTTGAACAAGTCTGTCAAGAAAACAAGATTTCGGATGGTCACGCTACAATCCATCCTACCCCTATTGGGAAAGGAAAACTGGATGTGCTCTATAGACCTCCAGGACGCGTACTATCATATAAAAATGAACAGACGCTTCAGGAGATTCCTCCGCTTCAGGCTGGGAACCAGTCACTTTCAATTCAGAGCCCTGCCCTTTGGACTCACCACTGCCCCCCGGGTGTTTACCAAATGCATGGCAGTGGTAGCTTCTCACCTGAGACGTCAAGGATTCCAGGTGTTTCCATACTTAGACGACTGGCTCCTCACAGCTCCTACCAAGCATCTTCTTCTACTTGCCAGAGACTACACCTTTCACATTTTTCAAAAGTTAGGGATCTCAATAAATTGCGAAAAGTCTGTTTTGTCGCCTTGTCGTGCTATTACCTTCATAGGCGCAAATCTAGACACAGTCAACATGTCTGCGAGACTCACAGACCAAAGAATAGCAGACATACACAAACTGGTCTCCCTTCTCTTCCACAGCAACAGAGTCAAAGTCAGATTAGTTCTGAAAGTCCTGGGGATTATGGCGGCTGCTATCCCTCTACTTCTATTAGCCAGATTTCACATGAGAATCCTTCAATGGATGCTCTTCACACAATGGTCGTACCAACAACTTCCGATGTCCCACGCCATTGTGATTATGCAAGCATGCAAGAATCATCTTCTTTGGTGGATTTCTTCCCCCCAGCTCTTCCTAGGAAGACCCTTTGTTCCTCCCCCTCCGGTTGCTACTCTGACAATGGACGCCTCCCTGATCAGGTGGGGGGGGCATTATCAGGGCAGAACAGTCCAGGGCATATGGCAACCAGACGAACGCCACTTGCATATAAATGTTCTAGAGATGAGAGCAGTGCTTTTAGCGTTGCAAGCCCTTCAAGACTCTCTTCCCTTGGGAACGATAGCAATTCAGATGGACAACATGTCTGTAGTGTGGTATATCAACAAACAAGGCGGAACCAGGTCCTACCCCCTATGTCGAGAAGCACTCAGACTGTGGCAATGGGCGATTTCTTCTCAGCGTTTTCTGATAGCAATGCACATCCCTGGGAAGTCCAATCTTATCGCGGACAAGTTGAGCAGAGCTATCCTCATGCGTCATGAGTGGTCTCTGAAAGATTCTATCTTGGAGAAAATTTTTTTCAAGTAGGGTCAGCCTTGCTGCGACCTTTTTGCTACTCCCCAAAACAGCAAGTGCAAAGATTATTTCACCCTCTTCCCGTTACCAGGCCAGCCCAGCAGAGACGCTCTAGTCCAAGTTTGGCCCCGGGGACTTCTGTATGCATTCCCTTCCCACTAATCTCTCAAGTGATACAGAAAGCTATCGCTCAGAAGGCCTCATTGATCCTCATTGCTCCTTACTGGCCTCGACAGGTTTGGTTCCCCTTTCTACATCAATTTCTGTTGGAGCAACCTTGGCATCTGGACCTAGTTCCAGATCTTTTGATCCATCAATCGGGTCAGTTACATCGCTCCCTCCCCTCTCTGAACCTCACTGCTTGGTTCCTCCAGTTCCAACCTTAGCCAGGCTTCCTCAAATATCTCACTCTGTTCGAGATATTTTGATAGCTTCCCATAAATCTTCCACTCGGAAGATTTATCTGAGTAAGTGGAAACGTTTCGCCTATTGGGCTCAAGGAAGGGACATGGATCCTTTCACTGCTCCCATCCAAACAGTCCTTGATTTTCTAGCTGAACTTTTCCATGCAGGTTCATCTCCTTCTACCCTTAAAGTTCAATTGGCAGCTATATCTAACTTTCATGTGGGCATCTCAGATTCTGCCATCATGTCTCACAAGCTTTGCAAAGCTTTCTTGAAAGGAGTTTTTCTTCTTAAACCTCCTATAAGAACTCCTCCTCCTTCTTGGGACCTTAATTTAGTTCTCACATCTTTGATTCTTCCCCCTTTTGAACCTGCAGCTTCCTGTTCAATGAAATTGTTATCCTGGAAGACTCTCTTTCTGATAGCCATTACTTCAGCTAGAAGGGTCTCAGAGCTTCATGCACTCAGCAGTCGACTACCGTATCTGTTGTTTCATAAGGATAGGGTATCCTTATGGACCAATCCATCCTTTTTACCTAAAGTAGCCTCTGTGGCAAATCTAAATCAAAACATAGACCTTCCTGTGTTTTTTCCTAACTTTTCTAACAGGTCTGAACAAAAATTGCATTGGCTAGATGTTCATCGTCAATTAAGGTATTATTTGGACAGGACCAAACAGATCAGAAAAACTGACCAGTTGTTTGTCTCTTATGCAGAAAGCAGAAAGGGCCTTGCTGTTTCGAAGGTATCACTCTCCAGATGGCTAACATCCCTGCTATCCTTTGTATATGAAATTAGACACAAAAAGTTGCCTGACAAACCTAAGGCTCATTCGACTAGAGCTTTGGCTACCTCTATAGCTTTCCAAGACAGGCTGCCTATTGATACCATTTGTGCAGCAGCTACATGGGCTACTCCTCACACTTTCATTTCTCATTATAAGTTGGATTTAGCTTCTAGACATAGAGCTAATTTTGGTTCCACTGTACTCAAGAGTCTGTTCCGATAGGCCACCCGGGTCAAGGTGCTAGGGACGCGGTCCCATCCAGCAAGAATGAAGGCGAGATAGACAACTTAACATATAGAAGTTATGTTCTTACCATAACGTTCCATGTTAGTTGTCTTCTTCTCGCCTTCTTTCTTGCGTCCCACCCTCCTTCCCCCTAGCCTGGACAGACCTAGAGGAGTTTGTTTGTGACCTCTCTTTCTACCACCTCTATTATATATATGTATATGCTATACTATGCATATATTCCCTCATCAGGTTTCAGGTCACCTTCTTCCTTTCCTGTTATAGAGGTGGGTTTTCCCATTTCCAGTAGTTCTGGATTTATTATTGGCTGGGCCTAGCTTACAAACGAGATCTGAGGTAATACAGCCTAGCATTGTGGGATATAAGGGGAGCCTCGTGCCGGTGGAACCAACTCTCAAGCTTTTAGAGTGGTCGAGTCGGAGCCGAGGTCGGCTCCGAACCCATCCAGCAAAAAAGAAGGCGAGAAGAAGACAACTAACATGGAACGTTATGGTAAGAACATAACTTCTATTTTTGTTTCTCATGTAAATCATAAGAATTCCACAGAATATGTTGTGCTTTTGTTCTAAAATGATCCAGCTGTAGCCACTAGAAACTTTTTTGATAAAGAGTAGCTTAGCAGAAAACTGGATGATGGGATTCAAACTTCTGATTTGTCTTCACTGTCAGCAGAATATGCAAGGAGCCTGGAACAGTAGTGTGCCATCTTTCTGCATGTCAGAGGGGAAGGAATCTTGAAGTTAATTAATATTTTCCTTTCAAGCAGAAAAAAAATATAAAATATTTGTATATTTTGCAACATAGTATGGTGGAGTTCTGCTAGGAACTGCCTAACAGGTAGGGACAATAGGCATAGGCAAGGTCATGCAAAAGACCAGTGCTGAGAATAGTGGAATGGGGTATCTGTTAGAGAGGGAGATATGTAAACACATATAAACAAGGAATTAGTGACTGGGCTCTTTAAACCAAGACACCTACCTGCAAACCAGGTAATAGAAGTCAGGTGTATAATGTGGATTTCTAAGAACAGTAAATCTGCAGTATGACAGACAGAAATGGAGTCCAAAGGAGCTAGAAGTATTGAGGTGTAAGGAGAGGCAAACCAAGTCTGGAGCAGATGGTTCTAAGATGGGATTCCTTGTTGTAGATTAGCACTGCCAGTGGAAGTCCTGGTAACAGAGACCAAGAGTTGCTAAATCATCGAGTTGTCTGTAAAGGTGAGACTTTAGACTGCCTGTCCAGAAAGGTGTTGGTAAAGCGACTTTATTTTTTTACCACTGGAAGTTTTGGTGAAGAGACATTGAGCTATTCATGTTGTGTACTACTGGTAAAAAAACATTTTATGTTATTGAATAATGTTAAGAGGTGCATTTAAGACTGCCAACGCTAAAATACTGTGTTTGCACCTTAATTTAGCAGTGCTGCCAAAGTGACTAATGAACTGAACTGATTTTTACTGTCGAGTTACTATTGGATTTTTCACCTGCCATTGTGTTTTTGTTTCTCTTTATGGCAAAAAAACATGTTTATGTTCAGCTGAATAAAACCACATTTTTTATGAAATCTCAAGTGTGCCTATTGCTTGGAATTTCACAATTTATTTATATTTTGTAGTGAGGACTGGGTGGAGTTCTCCCACTCAAACATAAAAAATATAAGAACAATGCATAATATAATACAGGTAAAGAAATATGCAATGCGGGGGTGTGTGTGGCCAAGATGCCAGACTGCTAGCAGCATAGAACTGTAACTCTGGAGGCCTATAATATATTATTCTAACTTAACTTTTGAGAAAAACTACTCAAAAATATATGAGAAGATATATAAGTAAAGGATTTTTATTCTTTTTCAAAAATTAGTACTGAAAGACAAGATTTTATTATTTTTTCCTGTCACAAAGTTTTCTACAAGGGATCCAGGTATGAGCAACTCGAAGAACTCACATCAGGACAGTGTGGTAAAAAAGGAGTTAAAAGCTATAATTACAAATATTCAAGAGTTATCTCTCACAATGGGCAAACTAGACAACAAAATTGACATTATAAAGCAGGACTGTAGCAAGCAGTTGGATATTCTAAATGAGGTGATAAGTAAACATTCTGAACAAATATCTTCTATTGAAGAAACTGTAACTGATTTGGATGGCAGATTGACAGAGTGTGAAAGCCACAATGAATTTCTTTTAAAGCAGAACACAAAACTAATAGAAAAACTGGAAGACCTAAAAAGTAGGTCAAGGAGAAATAACATCAGAATGTATGGAATACCAGAAAAAGAAGGCAATAATATGATACAATTTCTCAACAAGTGGATACCTATAGCATTAAATATGCCAGAATCTCTTTCATTCGGAATTGAAAGAGCTCACCGGTCTTTATTAAAACCAGTTTCATCTACAGTGTCTTCTAACCCTAGATCCATCATTGTCAGATTTTTGTCTCCCCAGGATAAGAATTTGGTACTGAAATCTGTATGGAGAAACTCTCCTATTAAGATAAGGGAAAAAACATTCATTTTGACAATGATTTCACATTTTCTGTCAGCTCTAGAAGAAAAGAATGTGTTCCTTTAATAAAATCTCTCAAAAAGGCTAACATCAAGGCTCAAATACTTTTTCCTGCCAGGATAAAAATATTTCTATCAGAGGGTGAGAAGATCTTCAGCTCATTACCAGAAGCCATGGATTTTATCCAAAAGAAAAAATGCTAACTGATATAGAAGATATGGATTGGTCTACACAAAGTCTGAAGAGATATGCAACAAAAAATGGATGGGCTATCGAGGAAGGAGCAAATAAAAAAAACTAAAGGACAAATGAGTAAAATATTGTTAAATGTCAAATACTTTGCTGCAAGATTCATTACTTAATTTATATCTGAGAAACATCAACAAGGTAAAGGTAATACTGTTTTTTTTCTCTCTCTTCTCCTCCTTCTTTGTATGTGTATTATTGGATGGTTAATGTTAATATATTAATATGATTACTAGGGGCATAGAGTTATTCAGTAATAGCATTGCTAAAGGAAATCTTAAGGAAAAATGTATATATTTATGTGTGTGAATGGTGGAGCAATGGTATAGTACATTCTAAATATGCTTTTGTGATCACACTGCATAAGGTTTCTGTAACAAAATTGCTCTTATTATTATTAGGTGAAGTTAAAACAAAACTATTATGCTCTATTGATGATATGAATGAAATGCTTATTTTAGAATCAGTATATGGTTAATTATTTAATTAACTACATATCTGACTATAATAAAGTAATAATTGATGTATACAGGTTGACTAACAGTTATAAGTTGTTTTATCCCCAGCAGATAACTTTAAAAAGCAATATTAGTATAAAATTGTGTTTTGAAGGGGGGAAATATGGCTTTACTAGCCTGGCTAAATATGGGGTGTTGATACTTTGTACTGTACCCATAGGAGCAAGAAAAGCTTCATATTTTGTAATTCCCATCGAAAAGCTTATTTTTTAGCATCTGTGACTGTTTTAAATGTGCACAAACACGTACAAGGCAACAGCAATGAGTTTAAGAAGCTAGAAGCAAGGAAACACAGAACGGTGAAGTCATGTGACCTTTCAACCCACACACAGCTTCAAAATATGTAAATACAGCTGGAAACAAAAATTGAAAGGGAAAATAAGTGAGTCTAAAGTGTATTCCAGGTTTAAAAACTTCTAAAGGTATGGAAATGTTATAAAAATTTATTTTAAAGATTCTAGAGTGGTAATTTTGCAGCCATCTGTCTAGTTTTGAGGGAAAACAGTAAATTAAAGCTAAGATATGACTGCTGTATAACAAGTAGTGCATGAAGATGAGAAGTAAAGATGTTGACAGAATGCTATTGAATGAAGATGAAATAGTAATGTGGATTAAATAGTCAGCATGTGAAGTGGACATAAACTTTAGTTGCAAACAGGACTTTATTATTGCTGTATTCATAACAGAGACATATCTTTAATAAGGTCATGTCAAAGTACAGGATAAAATGTATTACATTCAACAGCAGTTGCATTGTTAGATGTAATTAAATGATTCAGTTTGTTAATAAGATTACACACACAGATTTGATAAATGAGTATAGTATAATATAATAATGATTAGTACAAATATCATAGTTTTAAACTGCTTAAACATTATCAACATAGCAATTTTTTTTCTTCTTCTCTCCGCCGCTCATGAGTGTTAACCTTGTATGAAGCAACAAATATATAAATATTATAGTTCCATAGTTATAAATACAAAAAGAACTAAGTACAAGTAATATTGGAGATTTTTGTTAAAGTTTCTTGTCAAGATTGATGTTATATAGCGAGGATCACCTCAAATAGTTACAATACAATGTGACTAATAATATGCACTGTCGGAAATGGTTCCATTGAGTTTATGCAGTGCACATCTTGAATTCATGTCTGATCGGGTTACAGTTTTTTGATTCATCCATGACAAATAATTCCAAGAGATACTTTAAGCATTTACATATAAGATGTGTTATAGGTGTTCTAAACATAATCCAATTGCATGATGCTTTATAAATGCTTATCGTTAAATGTGAATGGTTTAAATAATATCAAAATAGCTGGTTTGCTAAAGTTTCTCAGAATGCCTAAAGCACAGATAATTTTCTTACAAGAGACTCATTTATTGAAGAAAGATTTACTGAAATTATCCTTTAATAGTTACACAGTACTTGTTGATTCTTGTTATAAGTCCAAAAGAAGAGGCACCCTTATACTACGGAATACCACCTATACAACACCTAAAATATTAAGCATATATTCAGACAATGATGGAGTGTTAAGTTTGGTGGTGCTGGAAATAAATAAGAAATGCTACACGTTGGTAAATTCTTATTGGATACCTGGGTTAGGAACTAAATATGCAAATAAATATCTGGATACAATTACATTGCATGCAAAGGGAGAAATTAGATTGGCAGGAGATTTCAATTGCTTATTAACAAATAAAGGCACTTCTAGAAGCAGTAATGTTAAATTAATAACACAAGCTAAGAAACTAAATAATTTCATCACCTCAATGAATTTCAGAGACATATACAATTTAAAACTACAAAATTCACTTAACTATACATACTATTCATTCAGATTCGGCACACAAACAAATATTGATAAGATTTTTGTTTCAAATAGCATTTATTCAAAAATAAGTGATTTGTTTATAATGACATGTCCACCTTCTGACCATAATGCCCCTTTTTTAGTTTGGCTGTGAAGAATGATGATTTCATAATTTTAAAAAGAATTCCAGCATATATAACAAAACTAAAAGGCTTTAGAGAATGGATTCTAAAAGAAATAGATACATTTGTAGAAATCAACAATAATGGAGAGGTATCAGACATCATATTGTGGGACACATTAAAATTTTACTTATATGGCAGAGTTAAAGCTTGGTACTTTCAAAAAGAAAGGAATGGGATAAAGAACTTTCAGAACTACAAACCAAAATAGACAAGTTGAAACTAAATTTAAAATCAAATGATAAAGCAGTACATATGGAAATGTCAAACTTAAACCAAAAATACTTAGAAATACTAAATCATAAAATTGCTATAAACTTAAAAAAACTAAAATTACAATCCTATTCTGTAAACCCTAGAAATTTACATAAATTGGTTATCAGATCCAAGCCAATCAATAAACAAAATCATATCAATGAAATCAAATATAGAAGTGGTAACTTCATTTAAAGAAAAACTGATCTAAGAGGTATATTAGAAGCATTTAAAATGCATTATAACTCAATTAATGACACACACTCACCTCTAGAAACTGATAATATAGTAGATACATTTCTTCAGGAAAATATAAATACTAAATTGTCAAATCAACAAAACAATATGCTAAATAAACAAATAACATTAACAGAAGTAAAAGAACAAGTTAAAAAACTGAAGGACAATAAAGCCCTAGGATTGTATGGGATAGTCCCAGAAATATATAAAATTCTTCCAGACAAGATAATAAAGATCTTATTAAATACCTTTTCCATGGTTAAACAAGAGTTAAAGATTCCCCCTTCTTGGAAGTACTCCATAATTTCTCCTATTTTGAAACAAGGCAAAGATCCCAAATTGTGTGCATCCTATAGACCTATTTCATTATTAAACATTGATTATAAACTTTTTATGTCCATCTTGGTTAAGAGACTGAAGAATATACTACCTAAGTTAATACATTATGACCAAACAGGGTTTATCTTACATAGGAAAGTACATGATAATATTATTAAATTATTATCCTTAATAGATATTGTGGACAAAAACAAGAAGCAGTTAACTGTTATATGTTTGGATATAGACAAGGTGCTTGATTCCATTAGTTGGTCATATTTGCATAAACATTTTTGATGGCTATAATTTCCCCCCCCCCAGATTTTACTAACTTAATATTGAAAATATACAATGAATCAAAAGCATATGTTAAAATTGGTTCATGCTTATCACCTCCATTAAGAATTCAGAAAGGGACTAGACAAGGATGCCCAATGTCCCCATTACTATTCACCCTATTGGTTGACCCTTTTCATAGGTTCATAGGTTCATAGATTAGTACTAGGCTAACTACTCTTGCAAGCCATTTTAAGCCTAGACAGTTATCCCCTGTGAGACTCAAACCCTGTACCTTGTGTTTGTAAGGCAAACACCTTAACCATTATTTTGTTTCATGCATTAGAAATGACACAAACATAAAAGGTTTTTACTTAAATGAGGAATACCGTCCAAAAATCCAGCTATTTGTGGACAATATTTTATTAACCTCCAGTGATACAGACATTTCTATACAATATATTATAAATGCTGTGAATCAATTTGGAAAAATTTCAGAACCAAAATGTAACCAAAATAAAACCAGAACATTAATAATCAATAAGAAAATAAATAGAAAGCTACTAAAGTATAATACATTTAATTGAGAAAATGATACAATAGTCTATTTAGGGATTAGTATAAAGAACACATGTAAAGAGACTATTAAATTAAATTATACCAATCTATTAGCTACAATTAGTGATTTAACTAAGAAATGGAACAACATGTTTTTCACTATGGAAGACAAACTTACATTAATAAAAATGATTATTTTACCTAAACTTTTATTTTACACACAACCACTGATTTTACCCCCACCTAAAAATTCTTTAAACAAATAGATTCCTTACTACTTACATTTCTTTGGTTCCACAAAAACCAAGAATAGCAATACAAATGGCATGTAAGAGCCTGGAATAGCAATGGAATTGGATTTCCTAACATAGAATTATTCTCCAAATCTATCAACATAATTTTACATTGGATAATGTCTATATATACTTCTAGATGGAAGCAACTACATGACACCCATATAATTACCACTAGTAACGTTGAATCTCAATTTAACGAATCATTCTGAATCAGCAAGATATACTGGATACTTCATGAGTATCGTCTATATAAGAGATTTAGCCACTTGTCATATGGTATAAATTAAATATTTTACATATTCAAAAACATAATAGATAACAATTATAACTTAAAACAAACACCTTTTCTTATATTGCCCATAGTGTATACTCCAGATTGTTTGGATTCCTTTAATATTAATAGAATGTTGAACTTTAAAGATAATGACTTAAAATTCTGGCGCCAATTTATACATAAAAAGAATATCCAATTAATGAACTTCCTTCTAGCCAGATTTAATGTTAGACAAGATAACTGGATATGTCCTCAATCATTACTGCAATTTACTGAAGGTAAAGTAAGAGTATCAATAAACCTAGAAACTGATGCTAAACCAAGGTTGTTACAGCTATTCATATTGTGTAATTCAATGAACATTGAACATAAACTGAGCATATCACCTGTATATAAAATCTTACGAGATGAACTGCTTACATTTGACCCAGTTTATCTGGAATTATTCAATGAAAATTAATGGAGAACCTCTGTCAAATGAAAATAAGAAACAGTTTTTAAAATCAATTAATAACACCTTATCATCACTATACTGGAAATTGTATACCTGGAAATTTATCCATAGAAGCTTTTATACCCCACACAAAATTGAACTCATAACTAAAAGTAAAGAAAGCAAATGCTGGAGATGTGGTGAAATTCTTGACGCCAACTGGGTTCACATGTTCACTGAATATAAAACTCTTACACTTTATTGGAGTGATTTTAGACATTTTGCAAAAGTTTATGGTCAGATAACTGTCAAATCACTAGTTCTTTGACATTATTTAATGTACCTACCCCAAGTGTGATTCCTAAACATCAGTTACCTGTACTCTGGTCAATTTTAGCTATTGCTAGAAAGATTATTACAGTGAATTGGAAACAAAAGCAAGAGCTTATGTTTGCCGAGTTTATTACATTAGCAAAATCTGTATGTAAAAAGGAAATGCAAACATTTGTTATAGAACATATAATGTAACACATAAAAGAATAGCATGGCAAAAACTGCAAACTTTATTAGATAAATATTGATAAGTATTCATGGATAAAGCAAATGTCTGTCATGGATGATTGTACATAGTGTAAATATTTATTTATTCAGTATATATTGTATGTTTGAAATATTTTGATTGTTTATGTTTAATAGAAAAACAAAATAAAAATGTTTTGAATAAAAGAAATATGCAATGCAGTGCAAGACACAATACAGTGTAAAATTAACAAAAATATATGAAAAGGAAATGTGCAATAAAATAGTTTTCAGTATATTATCCAAAGACCAAAATTCATATGTACCTAATTTAGAATACCTAACATATAATAGAAGATACTAATTCATCTTTGTAGCAGCTATTTACATGGAAGAAATCAATTGCTGTAAGTCACAGAATGAGATTTGAAGTTTAGTAGAAATTAGCATGATGTCATATGTTAGAGGTAAATGATTGACCTTTCTTGAACATACTGAAGAGACTGAGTATGAAGTGACAGAATAGTTACAGATGGCTAAAAGCTGGTTTATGAGATGTGAATAGCTGCAGTAGTGAAGGATTAGACATACAAAAGAAGGGAGATGATAGTTATTTTATATGATGGGTAATACTGTATAATGTGTAAACAGGCAGGTGAAAGATTATGTTGTTCAGCAGTGAAAGAGAAAAGAAGATGAATTACCTAATAAACGAATATAATAGAGAAGTTCAGGAACTATTGTGAATCTAAAAAAGTATACTGTTCTATTGAAACTATAGCTGCTTATGTTACTCAGCTAAAGTATTGAGCAAAAATGGGAAGAAACTGAGGGTAATGCTGCTCAATGCCAGAAGTCTAAATCTCAAAATGCACGCACTCGAGGCCCTTCTCAGTATGGAGAACATCGATGTCTGCGCTGTAACTGAAACCTGGTTCAAGGCTCCTGAGAGCACCCCAGCACTATTAGGTTTTACCTCATATCATGCGTTCCGGACCCAAAACCCGGACCACACCACAAAAGGAGGGGGTGTATCCATATTCATAAAGGATACCCACACCTCCAGGTTGGTGGCAACGCACGAAGCTTCGGAAACCATCCAGGTGCAACTAACCATAGGCAAAACTGCTCTACAAATTGTAGCATGCTACAGGCCACCCTCTCAAACTCAGGAACCCCACACAGCCTTCCTGAAGACACTGGAGGGTATAAATGTATCTCCAAACACCATCATATTGGGTGACTTCAACTACCCGAATATAGACTGGGAACATTACTCAAGCCCTAACTTTCTAGCCCAACGGTTCCTGGAGTTCATAAATTCAAATGCCATGGAACAGCTAGTCACTGTTCCCATGAGAGGAGAAAATATACTAGATCTCATTATCACAAACATGGGGACAAAATGCTCCACACCAGAAGTATATCCCTCATTGGTGAGATCTGATCATAAACTAATCTCAATGGAAATCCACATCCCACCCCTACCCCAAACAAAAAAGACCACAGTGAAGAACTTCTCTAAAGCAAACTTCACGCTACTCAAGACTGGTGTGGTATCCTTCAAGGCCCCTGAGCCAGTGGAAACCACAACCAAAGCTGCGGAAGCCCTTACAAATGCCTTCTATGAACACCTCCAGGACTGCATGGATCAGGCAATCCCAAATAAAACCAAGACTCTTTCCACAAAGGGCAAATGTCCAGTCTGGTGGACCCCAGCCATTAACAAACTTTACAATAAGAGGAGAAAGCTATTACATGATAGAACAAAATCCATAAAAGGGAAGTCACCCCTGATCATTATTAGTAAAAAATACGAGCACTCATAAAATCAACTAAGGCCAATTTTGAGAGAAAAATTGCCATGGATTCAAAGGACAATCATAAGGCCTTTTTCAGCTATGTTAGGAAGCTGGGTGGAAACTCCCAGATATGCTTAGAATTAGTCCAAAATGATACAAAAATCACTGAACCCACAGACATTGCCAACATACTGGCAGACAGGTTCAGTGCAAACTTCACCCCCCTCCCCCCCCCTAAAGGAGAGATTACTATCCCAGCAGAGTGTAGCCTCCCAGACATCTCAAATGCGCAGGTGAAAGCTGCTCTCTCTAAAGCTAAAAACACAGCATCAATGGGACCGGATGGTGTCCCCGGCTGTGTGCTACACGAGCTAAATGAGGAATTAAACCCGCACATAAGGCAGCTGTTTAATCTCAGCCTTACCACAGGATACGTGTCCAAGGAGTGGCATATGGCAACTGTGGTCCCACTCCACAAAGGCGGTGCCTCTACGGACCCTGGTAATTACCGCCCCATAAGGTTAACAAGTCTAGTCTGCAAAGCTATGGAGAGGATCATAATGGAGCTCATAAACAAAGATATAGGGGACTTGCAGACATTGGACCCGACCCAGTTTGGCTTCGTCAAGGGCAGATCATGCCTTTTGAACTTGATCGACTTCTTCGAAACAGTCACCAAGGCCATTGATGAGGGAAAGGCAGTCCATACAGCCTACCTTGACCTTGCAAAGGCCTTCGACACAATACCCCACTCGGGTATTGTAGAAAAACTTACCAGCTTAAATGTAAACCCATATGTCACAAGATGGGTTGCAAACTGGCTTAAGGACAGAACCCACAGGGTTAGAGTTGTTGGCGCTATGTCAGACTCCAAGCCGGTCACAAGTGGTGTCCCACAGGGCTCGGTCCTTGGCCCCCTATTGTTCGGCATCTACTTCTCAGAAGTACAGGCCAACATGGGAGGACTTTGGCTGACAAAGTTTGCAGACGACTGCAAACTGGGCGCCATAGTGGAAAGTGCATCGGACACGGATATCCTTCAGAAGGGACTCACGGAAACAGATAGCTGGTGCCAGAGTCATGGCCTGAAGTTAAACGCCAAAAAATGTATAGTCATACCCTTCGGGAAAAACAAGGTAACCCCAAGCTTCCATATAGGTGGCAATCCACTAAGCACAGAAGAGGTTATCAGGGACCCGGGGACCCAGGTTGACAGTGGCCTTTCTTTTGACACTCACGTTGCTAAAGTGGTTAGAAAGACCTTCTACATTGCCCACCTGATCATGAAGGGATTCACATCCAGATCTAGTGAGGTCATTGTTCCCCTGTACTCTTCACTTATCAGACCAATGATCGAGTACAATGCCCCATTCGGGATGTATCTCACCCGACATCTGCAGCAATTGGAGAGACCCCAAAAGTTCCTCACCAAAAGGATAAAGGGACTCCAAAATCTGTCATATGCTGCCAGATAGAAGAAACTTCAGCTCTATTCAGTTGCATACCGTCTGCTCAGAGGTGACATGTGCCTGACATACAAGACCATGTCCAACCCGGAATTAATGGACATGCTCCACCTCAAAAAATCCAAATCCACCAAAACCACTAGAGCAAGTGACTTAAACCTTAGCACGGATATAAATAGGATGTGCTGGAGGGATAGCTTTATCACTCAGAGACTCCCTATGCTGTGGAATAAAATCCCGATCCATGTGAGGCAGAGCACCTCGCTGGCTCTGTTCAAGAGAAATCTTGACCTGTGGATGGGAGATCGTAGGTTTATCCCGGGAATCATCTCTGTGTCACTGCTGGACAGAGGCACAACAAACTAATGGGCACAGTATTTTTTCATATAAGGGGTGGCGTAAGCCACAAAAGTTTGGGCTAGGCTTATAAATGCCTTAGGGCAGATAGCCTAGTATAAACCTATGAACCTATGAACCTATAAAAAAGGGTCTATTTTAGAAGACCAAAGACGCATTCTTTCAAATGCGTCTTGGTCAAAATTAAAAGCTGAAAATGCAAAATATTGAAGCAGCTGTTAAGTGAATTCTTTCACTGGGAAAGAATTTGCTTGGCCACTTCAGTACTTTGCCATTTTTGGCACTGTAGTGTGGTCTCGGAGTTGGTATATTTAAGTAGGGGGTGTGGGGGGGGGTGAAGCCCCCCACTTAATGTAATGTTTGAAATTGATTTTTATTATTTTTTTGTTGTTGTTGTTGTTGGAACAGCAATTTTTTTTCCCTTGGAAAAAGATTGCTATTCTGACACTTTGTCATTGTAAGCTTTCGCTTACATAGGGTCGATTAATCACTG
Source organism: Protopterus annectens (assembly GCF_019279795.1). Lineage (NCBI taxonomy): Eukaryota > Metazoa > Chordata > Ceratodontiformes > Protopteridae > Protopterus > Protopterus annectens. The sequence continues at coordinate 1,054,878,623 of NC_056739.1, forward strand.
TTCGCTTTTTTAAGCATTCAGTGATTTAATATAGACCCAGCCAAAGACTATACATTTGGTGATCTGCAGGATTCCTTGATAAATAAATAATTTGTGATATACAAAATGATCAGATAAGGAACACGCTTTTAATAGAAGCAGACCTGACCTTATTTACAGCTGTAGATGTATGCAGAGTGAGTGAAATTACAAATACACAGAAAAAGGAATTAACTGCAGAAATAGAACCATGTAAGCTGTGAGCCCATTAACAAAGTAAAGATAAAGCATGAAGTGTACATGAAGTATGGCACAGATGAAATTCACTCCTCGTGTGCTAGGTATGAGCATATGCACAAGGGAAAGAAATGTATAACATTCAATCCACTTTGTAGAAAATGTTGTAAATAAAATCATTTAGTAAAGGTACATATGAGAAAATGAATGTTTCAAAGAGTCTGCATGCTATTGAGGAAAAGCATACAAATGGCAGGCTTATGGGCGCTACTAAAACTGAAAGAGTTATTCTGTAAAATCAGGCAGTAAAAAGGCAGTATAGCAAGATAGTCAGTCTAAATGGTAAGAGAAGGCAAGGATGAATTAAAGTGCCACATTTAAAAGAGACACAGGTGCAAAGTATAATATTTTTCAGAAAGTTCTAAAGCAATGGAGATGAAAGGCACTGAAAGTAAAGTATTATATACATTACTGACATATTCAATACAAAGTACAATGATTGGGTCAGAAACATTTGATATGAATATAAAAAAAAACACTCTTTTCAAACAGTAGCACTATATCAGAAAGACATAAAGAAAATCCAGTCACACTTTTCTTTCAGGGGAAATAAGACATGACTGAGGCTTAATATTCAAAGCTGACAAGATTATTGTTCCTAAACAGCTTATAAACACACACACACATTTTTGATTGAATATATGACTCATCTTCATTTAGTTGAGGTTAAATAAAGCAAAAAAGAAACTTAATGTAAATGCCAATTATATAAATGCAGATAGGGAAAGTTGTGGAAAACTGTGATATATAATATGCATCATAACATCAGTGTACAAGAAGAGATGTTACCTTGCATAGTACTATGTAGAATGGAGTTGAGTGTGCATGCATTTCTTTCAATTTAGAGAAATAGTAGGCTTCACACTCATAAATTACTTTATATATCCTGAAATGACTAAATTAGTATATGTTGGAAGTAAGTAGACTGATGAGTACACTGACATCTTTCTTCTCAAGACTAGTCATACGAGATGTTGCCACATCATCTAACAGTCCAAACTTCAAAAGTATGCAGGAGAAAAGGGACTTGAGCAAATGTGAGAGTTTAGATGTGTAACTATGAGCTCAGAATACCCATGATCTTATGGAGAGGTAGATAGAAGTATTCAAACAATGAAAAGACTCATGAAAATGAGTGCCAGTAAAAGCCGTGAGGCTTGCCTTCTTGCAGTTTTGGAATATAGGAATACTGAGCTGCAGAATTTAAAAATATCATATTAGCTTAGTCAATAATGGGTAAAAGATTCAAAAGCAGATTACTGGTATTAAAGAATGGTAAAAGAAATAGTATGTAAAATCAACAAAGGCAGAACTATTGAAGGATGTTTTGGAAGAGGAGTGAGGTTTAAAGAAAGGATGGAAATGAGCAATTTATGTAATGCTAGATGATGATAACTGTACAGAAGAACATAAGTAATGTATAATGTTTGTAACTGCGAACATGGTTTGTTTTATTTCGTATAAATGTATGTTTGCCTACGTCTTAAGCGATAATTCAATAAACGTGTGATAAAAGACAAGGCAACCTGGGCAACCTATGCAAACTAAATCAACAAACTATCACCCTGATTTAAGATACAATTTTGTTGTCCTTAAAAAAAGAAAGAAAGTCCGAAATATTATGACAATCACCCCAAATGACTCATGGACTTGTATAAAGGAGACAGTATGAATCTAGCATCCTGCCAAGGTTTAGGATCAGCATAAACTGATATCGTATATGGCTCAAGGAGACAAAGAACAGCTGTATAGAGTAAACCAAACATCTTTTTAAGAGAAGAATGTCTAGTCCAGAGAGTTAGATATAAACTGTGGGAATCACACAGATATAAAGATGTACAACAACAATGTAAGAAAATTATCTCACATGAAGAGGGCATCCCTGTGAGGTATTTTTCAGTGTAAACAAGATCAAAAGTCCTAACAGCAAAGGCCTATTAAATATTCTAGATTTGAAATACCACTAAAGAAATCAGACATACATCTAAGCAGTCTGAGAGTCAGTCATGACACTAAAGAAAGAAAAACAAATATGTGTTTGCGGAAATGTTTGCAGATGGTAAGTAAAGATCTGATTTGATGTAAAAGCCAATGACATGCTTATGTATATAAGTGTGTATAGTTAAAGTTAATTTGAAATGATCAGTGTATGGTAAAGCATGATATATCATACACAATGTATAACCCAATATATTTTATAACTAAAAAAATAGAATAGAATTTATAGGGACAGCTTACATACATGAAATACATATCATGTGGCACATTCTTTTAAGAGTCCATTTACTATAAAAAAATTCATTGAGGATAATCATTCATACAGGTTGTGATGTTGTGAGGTAGTGGCAGCTGTGCTAGGGGGAGTAGGGCAGTGAATGTGTAACATATGCCAGCCTAGCTTACTGGAGTTTTGTAAAACTAGCTGGAGTTATGTCATTTGAATATCAAACTTTGTACAGATGCTGGTGTTAAACATGTATTAACAGTGGGTCCTGCTGGACAGAAAATAAACTATACATGTATGTCAGTCTGTATTGTTGTAACTGATTAAATGTATATATTTTAACAGAGGATGCTGGAAGGGAAGGTGCTAAACTAAGCCCAGCTAACCTTAAGAAAAACAGCCTGAAATTACATGATTTGGTTTAGGCTATATCTCACAGGACTGAATGCAACCAGAGATGCAATGTCTGTGAAAAGCTTTTCTGCAGGAATGGTGGAAGTGCTCGGATTGTTTTGTAGCTTACAGGTGCTGTACTAAGCCTTAGTAAAGTTCTGTGTATGCCAAATCCTTGCTCAACTGCTAGTGTGTGTGTGTGTGGGGGGAGGGTAGTGTAGGAATGACAAAGTCAGGTGACCAGATGTGATGGCATTCTGTAGCCTGCACTGAAATTGTATTTGAATACTAGTGGGAGATGTGATAGATGCACTTTGTTATTAGACCTGACAAGAGACATTCAGCTAACATCATCTTGTCTTGCTTTAGTAAGTAACTAGGGAACAGCAATTCTTCAGTCAGTTAAAAATATAGGGAGATTAGCTAAATATTGTTTTTCTGTATCTGTCTGAGTTTTTCCATGTGTATTTTTTATATTTCCTGTGAATTGAAACTCTGGTGTTTATTGTAAATAGATATTCATTATTTTCATGTTTTCTATTTTATTATTTATTATTAAATACATCTATACTTTTCATTGTGACTGGTCTTTTATAAAATATTTAACCTTTGACAGTAATTGCTTTTATTTAGTGGCACTTTGGATCCATGTTCCTGAAAGACTTGCTGCTAGGTCAAACACTTCCATTTGTATAAGTATTAATTTTACTGAGATTAATTTGGTATCCTGATAAGAGCCTTAGAGCTGCTGGCTATGGGTGTTCTGGTGGCAGTGTATCTACCTTATAGTCTGGGTGGAGGTGGCAAAGTAAGTAACCTGTGCCAGCCTTTCATATGTGTGTGTGTGTGTGTGTGTGTGTGTATGTGAAAATCAAATCTCAAAGAGTGTGTGTGTATGTCAGCTACTTTGAACAGTGACACTGAGAGCACTGATTTCAAAGAGAGGGGGTGGTGGAGGACTTGGCTCAGAACACATAGCTAAGGACTCAACTCTATAGCTGTGTCAGTGGGTAGTCTTATATTGGGGCCTGGAAAGAAAGCCCAGCCCCAGGACTGGAGTGTGCATTCCCTGTGTGCTCTTAGAAATTGTACCTGGTGCAGAGAGTTGCATCTGCAAATACTGTGTGGGCCTATTTTTTCTCCGTGAAAGTTCCCCACTGGTGTCAGTGATGAGGATTGAGGCTCCTTGATCACTGGCCTAGAGGAGGGACATCACATATTGGTGGCAATGGTAGGATATTAACTGGACTTCTGTAGCCTGTAAGCAGTTGTCACTAAAGGTGTGCTTACTCTTAGCAGCCACAAGGTAAGCATACAGAGTTTCATTTTTCAGAACACCTTTATTTATTTATTTATTTTCATTTAGTTTAGTCAGGAAAGCAGGCAAAGATGTCAGCAGAGGATTATGGCAAGCTGGCAGTGAACCAGTTGGATAAGGTGTGCAAATCCAAAGAGACTAGTGCATGCCAATCCGACTAAAGAGAAAATGATTTCAAACTTAGTTGCAGCTGCAGCACAGACCAGCAACCAGGAAGGCAACCAGCCTGGTAAGGGGATGTGCAGCCCTCAGAAACAGGACAATTCACCTTTTCCTCAGAGGATTTGAAAACCCACCTGGAATTAAAGACACTCGAACTGGAGGCAAAACATATGGATTTAGAATCAGCACAGAGACTGTGGCATTTGGAAGTCAAAGAAAATGAGAGGCTATGGTGTTTGGAGGCTGAAGAAAATAAGAAGAAGAAGAGTCAACATGAGATGGACATGCTGACTCTTCGACAAGAACATGGAGGTAATGGGGAAGGGAATAACTTAATCCCTGGTTTGGCAACTTTATCTCTGATGCAAACATTTAACCTGTAAATGGTTCATCTCCCAGGCCCATGCTTACACTTTGGAAGGGTATCTGAACTCATCATAGATTTGGCATGCATGGCTAGACTTACAAAGGCCCTTGTGGTCATTAGTCTAGTAAACACCTATGAGCCTATAACTGAACCCCAGGAAACAACAAAGGTGTGTAAATTTCTTCTACAGTATACAGAAGATTATAATTTTGATAGTTTTATTCATATGTTTGAAAGAGTATGTAGACAATATAATGCTGACCAAGGGCTCTGGGTATGATTCCTGACCCCCTTACTCCATGGTAGAGCTGTAACTGCTGTTTCTAAATTGTCCGATACTGATTGTTTAAATTGTGACAAGGTTAAACAATGTTTATTGGAATGTTATAAGTTAACACCTGAAGTTTACAGAAAAAAAGTTTCTTGGAGCATAGACACAAAGCAGATGAAAGTGTATGTGATTATATTGCTGAGCTAAGCACTTATTTTCATAGGTGGGTAAGTGGGTATCAGGTCACCACTTTTGAAAGGTTGGCAGACCTTTTTAGCACTTTGCCTGAGGACATGAGAATCTGGTTGGCAGACCTGGAGTGTAACTCTGCATATGAGCTAGGTTTAAAAGGGGATCTCTACTTGGCAAGCAGGGCACCACTGCACAAGAAGGGGATACCCAGTGCTGCACATGGATATAAGGCAGCCTAAACCACCCCACTAGAGGCCACCAGTAAAAAGGGAAGCCACTAGTTCAGGTACATGGCTAGGATCAGGATTTAGATTTTTTAAATGTAACCAGAGGGGTCATGTAGCATACAATGTCCACCAAAGCAAGGTAGGAAACAAAAGGTGGGGGATCCAGCAAGTGGGGATAACATTAGGCCAGTGGTAAGTTGTCTAGAGACAACACAAGTACCAAACTATCACCGGAGTTTCTATACTATCTTAGTGGATGTAAAACAGGCCACTGCTAAGACAGACACAGCCTCTGACATAACCATTGTGAAGCCTGCAGTGGTTAAAGAGGAGCAGTACTTGCTTTGACAGTCCAGTCCCATTAGAGCTTTAGGGGGGGGACCCCATTCCAAATACCTTTGGCCAGGGTTTACCTTGACTGGGAGGGTGGAAAATGAAGCAAGCAAACAGGTGTGTTTGAGGATATCCCTGCAGATGTTTTAATGAGGAATGATTTTGATAATGCAGTACCTTGTGTGCATACAGTTACACGCAGTCAGGCTTGGAGACAGGCATGTGGGTCTGGTAGCCTGGGGGAGACCCAGACAGATCCCACACCTGAAGCCTGGACTGGTGATGCGGCTATATCAGAGAGGGAGCTACTCTATAGCAGTGAGCCTGAAGGTGAGCCACGGCTGCTGATAGGTACTGATATTCCCTTGGACAGGGTGACTGCAGGGGCAGAGGTGAATGGTAGTACCCAGGCTGTCAGTGAGGCACTGCTTTCAGAAGATACCAGACTTCCTGTATAAGGGTAGCTAGGAAGGGTCACAAAGGTAGAGTTGAGTCAGGCTCAGCTCTCGGACCCTGCACTAAGAGGCTTGAGGGAGGCAGCTGAAGAGGCACAAGATTCTCAAGGAAGAGTGGACTCTGCATACTGGGACAAAGGGTTACTGTATAGAAAGTGGACCCCTGAGGGAAAACTAGAGGGTGAGGTAATACACCAGATGGTAGTGCCCAGAGCCTACTGTCTAGCACTTCTAGTCATATGGGCATAAAGCAAACCAAGAGACATATTATGCAGAACCTTTATTTGCCTGGGATTGCAAGGGATGTAACAGGGTACTGCAGCACCCGTGAGCAGTGCCAAAAATTTGGCAAGGCAGGAGACAAGGTCAAAGCTCCTTTGATGCCTTTGCCTGTGATTGAGGAGCCATTTCAGAGGGTAGTCACAGATATTGTGGGGCCTCTGACTACCTCACATTCCACAGGGAAGAAATATATCCTAGTGGTAGTAGATTATGCTACTAGCTACCCTGAGGTGGTGGCTCTGTCCTCCAGTGAGGCAGAGAAGGTGGCAAATGTTTTGCTAGATATTTTCAGCAGGGTAGGTTTCCTGAGAAAAATATTGACTGACAGAGGTGCCAGTTTCATGTCAGACCTGCTGGCTTATCTGAAGAAGCAATGGGGGGTGAAGCACCTAAAAGACTACCCCTACCACCCCTAGACTAATGGTCTTGTGGAGAGGTTAAAATCTACACTGAAGACCATGCTAAGGGCATTTTCAGACCAGCTTAAGAGAAGGTAGGATAAATATTTGCCCTGTGTGCTGTTTGCATACAGGGGTACCCCAGGAATCTACTTGGTTTTCATGCTTTGTGTTGCTGCATGGTCATAGGGTGAGGGGAATCTTGGATTTGATTTGTGATCAGTGGGAGGGAGAGTGTGAAAACAACAAGGAGTCTGTTGTGGCATATGTCCTGAACCTCTATACAAGGCATAGGGAGCTCATGGATTTGACCCGGTAGAATGTGTCAGGAGTCCAATAGCAGAAAAAGGTTTGGTATGACAGGAATGCTCGAGCCCTAGAGTATGCTGTGGGACAGCAGGTTATGGTGCTTATTCTTGTCAGACACAATAAGCTGTAGGCAGCTTGGGAAGGACCCTTCAAAGTGGTAAGGAAGGTCAGTGATGTTATCTACATGGTAAAACTGTTAGGCAGGAGACAGGTGCACAAACTGTACCATGTTAACATGATGAAGCCTTACCATGATAGGGAGGCCTTAGTGCTGTCGGTAGCAGTAGGAGTCTGAGGGGGATTTAGTGACTGATCTCAGTGAGGCTTGGACTGACACCTCAGTGGAAGGGGTAGCAATGTTCCAGTGGCTATCCCCTACCCAGGTTTGAGAAATCCAAGCAGCATTACAGCACTCTGGGGACATGTTCCCTGGAAAACCTGGATGGGGTCAGCAATGACAATGCAGATGGGCTATCAAGGGTATGGGTTAATGTGTTCCCAGACAGGCTCATTTCTCTCACGCAACATTTCTTCAGGGTCACTTGAAAAAAATAGCTTGAGTCTTAAAAGGGGAGAGAGATATGATGATGTGAGGTAGTGCCAGCTGTACTAGGGGAGGAGGGCAGTGCATGTGTAAAATATGCCAGCTTAGCTAGCTGGAGTTTTGTAAAGGATTGCATGTCATTTGAATATCAAACTGATTTGTACAAATGCTTGTGTAAAATGTATTTGTAAAGTTGCTCGTGTTAAAAATGTATCAACAGTGGGTCCTGCTGGACAGAAAAGAAATATACATGTATGTCAGATTGTATTGTAACTAATTAAATGTATATATTTTAACAGATGATACTGGAGAGAAGGGGTAAAGCTCAGGCCAGCTAACCTTAAGAAAAATAGCCTAAAATGAAATTAAATGACTTGGTTTAGGCCATAAAGATTTTTTCACACAGGTCTGAAAGCAGTCAGAGATCCATTGTCTGTGAAAATCCTTTCTGCAGGCAGGGTGGAAGTGTTGGAATTGTTTTATAGCTTCTAGGTGCTGTATTAAGCCTTAGCAAAGTTCTGTGTGTGCATTGAGACATATCTGTGCCAAATCCTGGCTCTGTTGCTAGTGAGGGGGTAGTGTGGGAACCCCAGAGTCAGGTGACCAGATGTGATGTCATTCCAGCACCAAAATTGTATTTGAATACTAGTGGGAGATATGATAGATGCACTTTGTTATTAGACCTGACAAGAGATTCACCTCTAGCTTCATCTTGCCTTGCTTTAGTAAGTAACTAGGGAACAGTAATTCTTCAATTAATATAGGGAGATTAGCTAACTATTGTTTTTCTGTATCTGTCTGAGTCTTTCCATCTGTGTTGTTTTTTATATTTCCTGTGAATTGAAACTCTGGTGTTTATTTTAAATAGATATGCAGTATTTGCATGTTTTCTATTTTATTATTTATTATTAAATACATATATATCCTTCATTGTGGCTAGCCTTTTAGAAAATAAATAACCTTTGAAAGTAATTGCATTTATTTAGTGGCACTGTGGCTCCACATTCCTGAAAGTCTTGCTGCTTGGTCAAACATTACCATTTGTATAAGTATTAATTTTTGTGAGAGTAATTTGGTATCCTGGTGTGCTTTCGTTGAAGGTTGGGCATTGGGCTGGCAACTTGGCACTGTAAAATCCACTGCCAATCACGAGTGGACCAGAGTTCTGCTGTGGCGACCCCTAACCGGGAAAAGCCGAAAGAAGAAGAATTTGGTATCCTGGTAAGAGTCTTAAAGTAGCTGGCTTGGGTCTTTATTACAATGGCAAACTAAAACAAGTTTGAACATTGTAATATTGAACCCTGAAGTCCAAAAGTTGAAAATAGCGAAGCCACGATACATCGACTTTTTTCCCAGGGAGAAAAATTGGTGGGTCATTTTCTGGGCTTTGCTATTTCCTCCACTGTGGTGTGATCTTGGAGTTGGTATATTTAAGTAGGGGGTGTGGATGGCAAAGCCCTCCAATTTAATTTAAGTTTTTTTTGTCACAGAACAGCGATTTTTTCCCCGTTGTTCTGTGTTTTCGGACTTTAGGGTTCGATATTACAACGATCAAACTTTTGTTAGTTCGACATTGTGATATAGACCCAGCTGGCTTTGAGTGCTCTGGTGGCAGTGTATCTACCTTAGAATCTGGGTGGAGGTGGTAAAGTGGGTAAGCTCTGCCAGCCTTTTCTAGGTGTGTGTGTGTGTGTGTGTGTGTGTGTGTGTGTGTGTGTGTGTGTGTGTGTGTGTGTGTGTGAAAATCAAATCTCTAAGAGTGTGTGTGTGTGTGTGTGTGTGTGTGTGTGTGTGTGTGTGTGAGCTACTTTGAAAAGGGACACTGAGAGCACTGATTTCACAGAGAGGGTGGTGGAGGACTTGGCTTGGAACACCTTGCTGAGGACTCAACTCCATAGCCGTGTCAGTGGAGAGTCTTATTTGGGGCCTGGAAAGAAAGCCCAGCCCCAGGACTGGAGTGTGCATTCCATGTATGCTTTTAAGGGAACTTGTACTTGGTGCAGAGAGCTGCATTTGAAAATAGTGTGTGTGTCTATTTGTTTCTCAGTGAATGTTCCCCACCGGTGTCAGTGGTGAGGATTGAGGCTCCTTGATCACTGGCCTAGAGGAGGGACATCACACATGTTGTCTTTGTTTTATACTGCTGTAAAAGTAGTTTTTTCTTATGAGGGACTGGAATACTTCTAAGTTTCCGAAATGGAAACTTTAGCATGGTCAACAAAATACAAAACTACAAGAAACTGAGTTGCAATAGGAAGCTGAAACTGACAATACCCATTCAAGGAAAGCAATTGTATGAATAAAACTGCGTGGGTTAAGGCTACCCTGAAATCTTAACAATGAATAAGCTCAATCCACTACAGGAATATTGAAATGTGTCTAGGTCTACTACAGAAAAACAAATCAACAAGCTAGAAGGCAAACAAAATCCAAAGCATGAAACTTTTATTGTATGATAAGCTTTTTCGCTTCAGACAAAGCTTCCTCACATCAATGAAAGCATTCATCATACAATAAAAGTTTTATGCTTTGGGTTTTGTCTGCCTTCTGCTTTGTTGGTTTGTTCTTTGTTATATGTTTTATTGAGTCAGCATTGTTTGAATTGTGGACCATTACCTTTAGATCTACTACAGGTGTAATCCATATCTTCTATGTCCAAACGTAGTTCACAAAGAATTACTACAGCCATAACAGAATGTAAATTGCAATTAATACCAATAACCTAAGTAAATCCACTATGAACACTATTCTGAAATTATCCACTCTCAAGATCACAGCATGAAACATGATGCCTACAATGGCCCCTGAAACAACAAAATTAAAACATGAAGTTTGTCGAAAAAATAAAACATGATATAACGATAGTGATATTAAAATCAAACATGAATGATTATAAGAGGAAAAATCTTTCTAAGAGAATAACATTATATTTATCCTATACATAGAGAAGGAAATTGTTCATTTCACCTTTAAGATAATACAATGGCGAGCAACAAGTGAGATAGTAAATGTGTGAAAAATATAAACAAACCAAAAATGGAAATATGCAGTAGACAGAGGAATGAAATATGATGAGTATGGGCAAGTGCTGGCATATATAATGGCCAAACAGTTGGTTAGAAACAACTTTACTAGCATATTCAATGGCAACTTAAATAAGGTAGGCAACTATCTAGTTGAAGATGCAATTTTAACCCAAAGTATGCCTGGAAAGAAAAGTGGTAGAAATTTAACTAAAGCATTAACTTTGGACTTTAATCTAGTTTGAAAATTATTGCTATACCTAAAATTTGTTTCTTAAAAAAACAAAACAAAAAAAAAAAACCCCAAATAAAACCAGTTATTCAGCATGCTGCTGTACAGTCAGAGAAAAGCAATGAAAAGCTGCAATATTATACCAGAAAGTATACTATCTATATTCTAGAGCTGCAAAGTGAACTGATGTTGAAATATACCAAGAGGAATTAGAGAGAAGAGACATGATGCAAATATGTATAAACCAGCAAATTCATAAAGAGGGGATGAGAAAAAAAACACACACTGCAAGGTAGCCAGCTCTGGTTTGAAATGTATCACTACTCAGAAATTTATACTAAGAAATAAAACATACAGAGCTGCGATGAACAAAGTGAACTGAACTTGAATGTGTAGTAAGTATATGAACAAAAGGTAAAATGATCTGAAACAAAGCTGGATGAAACAGCAGCTGCACACAGGGGACAAAATGAAAAGATGCAGTAGAGCTAGTGCCATCTAGCTGAGGCTGTAATTTTAATCTAGACTATGACCACAAAACAGATGCCAAAGCATAATAATGATAATAGCAAAAACTTAAATAAGACATAAAATGTAAATACTTATTTGATTTGCTTTAGCCTCTAACTCTACTTCTTCTGCAGAGGGGATGTTAGATGTCAAAGACATAATAGCATGTTACAGTTTTCTCACTCACAAGGAAATCTTCAGTTTTCGAGATGGCAGGCCTCATTTTTCATTTGTGTTTTTCCATTGCAGTCTAGCTACAGCTCCCAGGGTCTATTCAGGGTGTTTGGCTCCAACCAATGCAGCACTCCGATCAAAGCGTATTCATACTTAAGTGACCGAACCCTTTACCTTCCCCTTCCACAGAATACCTCCTAGAAGACTTAAGGCACTTTATCCTCTTTGTAGCTTCATATGGCCTTGCAATCAACAAGAAGAAATTAGACGTCGAGCTCCCTCTCAGCAAAAGATGTTCCTAAGAGTTTTTCAAGGCAGAGTGCTAATGAGGATTTTTCTATCCGCACAAAGAGTTCTTGACATGCTGTTAGTTCTATGTCTAACAGCAGTTAAAACCTCCCTGAGCACAAGATTTTGGTTATATACTATGATGGTGCAGTATGCCCCGTTTTAGATGATAACATTTCAGCTGGGAGCCAGTCTTGTTTACAAACACCAGTGAACAGCACTCATAGGGTGAATGACTAGTATATGACTGCTGGGCTTTTTATTTAACTTGCTGATGTACAAGGAATTTTCCCTATCCTCTTAACTTTGTGACCTCAGAGTTAGTTTATATATAGAGGGGTATGGGGAGCAAACCCTTACAATGAGGGTGCAGGGAGGTTACAGTCTGCAAAAATTCTTTATTGTTGTGTTTTTATATGTTTTGGAAAGCTGTTCGCATGCTCAGGGTTTCACTCTTTTGTGATTGCTGTTTTGTTAGTCCATCATAAATGAATTGATGTCTTGTCAGAGAGATGTTTCAACATTGCTTGAGAAGTCTTTTGGGTCAGGAAGACCATTCCTTGGAAATGGAGATCCTTCTTGCTCTGTATTCACAAAAGAATTGAAATGGTTGATGGATGTAGTTTAAAGGAATAAAGCAAGACATCTATTTTTCCCTGTCCATCGCAGGTTTTCACAACGATGCTTTAGACTCTGACTAAGGAGTTCACTGGGGATCAGCAAAGGTTGTGATCTGCTTCTAAATGCACGTAGATCTAAAACAGATGTTAGGGAATGCTTTTGAAGCATTCAGAAACTATCTAGAACAGATTTCTTCAGATAATTTCTAAAAATATCACAGCAGCATAAAATATCAACAAAAAGGGGAACTTTCGATTACCAGTTGTGCAGAATGGTAATGAGTATGGGATCTGGGTTTATCAATTAACCTTCACCTTTCATCAAGTAAGTTTCACCTAATTGTAGTTAGTCTGCATGGGAATTTCAGCCTTTTACCAGACAGTCTCATCTGCAAAGTTCATTTAGAAGTGAAAAAGAATTTGAACTGTCACATGCTCAAACATCTTTATAAACAGGACACTCCTGCTATGGAGTTCTTTGCCCCTGCTTGAAAATGTAATGAATTATTGACTACAGATTCATTACACTCATGACTCCTTAAAAACAATGAGATGAATATCATCCCTTTTCTCCCCTTTCCCCTCTGCCATGTGACCTGGAGTTTGCATGTTAAGGGTGTGAGTGTGTGTGTGTGTGTGGGGGGGGGGGGCACAGCCACCTTTAATGCTCAGGGTAGAATTACTTTAGAGAAGAAAAGAAAAGATCCTGTTATACTTACACTTTGACTATTTTGAGCATCTAATTAGCATAAAGTCTGAATATCAAATAGAACATAACACTTCCCACTTCCAGTAGGAATGTGATATACTACTCAGAAACACGTTTAAAAACAAAGTGACAAAAATAATGGAAAATATAAGCATATTATCAAAGAAAGAATGTAAAATCTATAGAATTTAATTAACTATATCACAAAATTCTACCAAGAAGGTCAGTATTTTTCCTTCAGATCTTCTTCTTCTTCTTTCAGCTGTTCCTCTTAGGGGTACAATGGATCATCTGTTTCCATTTCTTCCTGTCCTCCGCATCTTGCTTTGTCACACCAACCATCTCCATGTCCTCCCTCACCACATCCATAAACCTTGTCTTAGGCCTTCCTCTTTTCCTCTTACCTGGCAACTCCAGCCTTAGCATCCTTTTCCCAATATACCCAGCATCCCTCCTCAGCACATGTCCAAACCAAAGCAATCTCGCCTCTCTAGCTTTGTCTCCAAACTGTGCAACCTGAGCTGACCCTCTAATATACTGATTCCTAATCCTGTTCATCCTTGTTACACCCAATGCAATTCTTAACATGTTTAACTCTGCCACTACCAGCTCTGACTCCTGCCTTTTTGTCATTGACACCGTCTCCAACCCATATGACATAGCTTGTCTCACTACCCTCTTGTAGACCTTCCCTTTCAGTCTGACTGGTACATGTCTGTCACAAATCACTCCTGACCCTCTTTTCCACCCACTCCACTCTGCTTGTACTCTCTCTTCCACACTCACTATTATTCTGAACTGTTGATGCCAAGTATTTAAACTCATAAACCTTCACCAACTATACTTCCTGCAGCCTCACCATTCCTTTAGCCTCCCTCTCATTCACACACATATATTCTGTCTTAGTCCTGCTGCTCTTCATTCCTCTCCTCTCTAGAGCATATCTGCACCTCTTCAGGGTCTACTCAACCTGTTCCCTACTCTCACTACAGGTCACAATGTCATCTGCAAACATCATATTCCATGGGGATTCCTGTCTGATCTTGTCTGTCAACCTGTCTATCACCATTGCAAATAAGAATGGGCTCAGAGCCTTGATGTAATCCCACCTCCACCTTGAACGCATCAGTCACTCCTACTGCAGACCTCACCACTGTCACACTACCCTCGTACATATCCTGTACCACTCTTACATACTTCTCTGCCATTCCAGACTTCCTTAAACAATACCACCAACTCCTCTCTAGGCACCCTGTCATATGCTTTCTCTAAGTCCACAAATACACAATGCAACTCCTTCTGACGGTCTCTATACTTCTCTATACTTCTCCATCAACACCCTCAGACCAAACATCACATCTTTAGTGCTGTTTCCTGGCATGAAACTGTACTGCTGCTCACTAATCATCCCCTCCCTTCTTAACCTAGCTTCCACTATTCTTTTCCATAACTCCGTGCTGTGATTATTTTTTTATTCAGATAATGGGAATTTAAGTGGGTGCCCTATTTCTTTAAATTACTTTCACCTATGTTGGTAATTTACTGTGGTTTTCTATGAAGCTTCAAAAATCAAATGTGATGAGGGGATTCAGGAAAATTGTGTGAAGGAATAAATCAATCCTGGAAACAGGGACATAACTCCAAAAATAAAGCCATTCTAAATGAGGCCTGAAAATAGGAATGTTCCCTCCAAAAAGGGACAGTTGATAGGTTTGCATATTATAGACAGTTATGGGCCCCATATTTCCCGAAAAAAACTCTTTGAGAAATCTAATCAATTGTTTCTGCCCTTTGTTCAGACTAAGTTGTTTGCAGTGATTACAAATAAAACAATAGCTAACTAGTTTTCAAGTTATATAATTCTGTGCTATGATTTGGTAATTCATACTAACAGAACTGTAACTGTTTCAGTATCATTTTTCTCATTACTAAAGGGGCAGAACTGAAGGAAAACTACAGTGCAGTTTCATAAAATACTTAACGTAACAGTAGATGGGTAATTTCCTTTCTATTTTTTGTTTATGTTAATACCTTCTCACATCTTTGTTTCTTTTATAGTCATGTATAAAAAGAGAAACGGCTTCAGGTAAAACCCAGGTGCACAAAACCAGAACTATATATAACAAAAAATACACCGAAGTACCACACAATAGCGTCTTTATTACACAAAAAATAAGAACAGTGGTGAGCGCCAAAAACTAATTGCTTCATCAGACAAGAAAATAAAACACTCCATTGCTTATATACAGATGGAACCATTGACTCAATCACTGATGTCATAGGTCAATTAAGGCATTAAAGCTATATAAAACTTATAAATGTATAAATGTAGAAAAGGCTACATATAGAGAAAACTGCATATAAGAGACACATATAAAAACTGCATGTAAATGCATATAAAAACTGCATACAAAAACTATATACAAAACTGTTGGTAAAAGACCTAAGTAATGTGCATAGATATAAACTCCATAAATACTGTAGCTATGAAAAAATAAAAGGATAAAAATCTAGATCTAGTCATAAAATCTATCTACAATATGTATGTATAACTAAAAGTAGTCTATGTCTCTAAAATATGAATAAATAAAGTGTAATGGGTGCATGAGGTGCCTAAAATTAAACATGTTTGAGGCATCTTGCTTTCAAGAAAGGAACCAAGGAAGTAGAGCCATTAAGGCCTGGATATTTATCTGCATTCAATTTAATGATCCATCTCTGTTCACAGCTTTCAGTAAAATTTTCTATATCCCCTCCTCTAATGTTTTTGTATATGCGCTGTAGCACAAAAAACTTAAAAGAATGTGAATTATCTGTATTAATAATATGCTGGGCGAGTGCATTAGTGGGTTTCTTATTTTTGACATCATGAAGATGTTCTAGAATTCTGTCTTTAAGAAATCTATTTGTTTTACCTACATAAAACACCGGACATTTCTGACAAAAACAATAATAGACAACATCAGTGCTCTTGCAATCAGCATAAGTATTAAGCTGTAACTGAAAATGCTTGGTGGGGTGGACATAGGTATTTATACTGTAAATATAGGGGCAGGCACTGCATGACCTGCAAGGAAAAGTGCCCTGACGTGAAGAAGGGATGGCTTTCTTAGGCACATCCTTGTTACATAACTACTTCTTGAGTGACATATTGTTCTTGAAACTGAATAGTGGATCTTTACAGGTAATAACCTGCAACTGTGGTACCTCTTGTAATAAGTGCCAGTGTTTCTTAATTACATCAACATATTGGTTGACGTCACTCGCAAACTGTAACAATACTCTAAATTCATTATGTGGCCTAGAGTTTATGTTAGATGGATTATTACATGGAACTACCTCATTGTTGTTAAAATAAGGTCTACATTTAGTTGATCTCATATGCCATGCATCAGATATAGTTTTATCAATTTCATCAGGTAGGTATCCTCTAGCTATAAACTCAAATTTTAAATGATTTAATGCTAGTAATGCATCCTCATCATCATCATGTAATCTTAATGTCCTATAAACTTGCCCTTTTAATACATTTCTTGGGATGTGCCTGGACGCATACTAGTTTTGTGTAGGTATGTGTTCTTTCTGGTTGGTTTGTGGAAGATGCTACTCTTGAAGCAGTTAAATTCAGCTTTAGCTAGATGTACATCAAGAAAATCAATCTCAGCTGCAGATAGCCGGTATGTGAAATTCTTTTATAGTCAGTTTACATTTGCAGTATGACTGTGCATATCTGAGAATGACAACTGCTACATGGATGTTGAAGTGATAACAGCTTATTGGCCTCTCCTGCAGCAGGATGCAAACATTGAAAGTTGCTCCTCTTTCACCTGTTGGAAAGTTGTGGAGCTTAGCTACGGTTTATCCCCTGAAAATGCAGTAAATGTTCTGTAAGTCTGGACAGCAGGCATTGCAGTCATACTTTCATTGCAAAACTCTCATTAATGGAACTTTCTTTTTCTGGATTTAAAAAATAATTTTGGCTAGATCAGTTTTAAAATTACTGTATAACTTATTGATAATTCACCAATGTCATCATACTTAACTTGTGCCTTTCTATGATTTACTCAGAGTGTGCCACTGCCTGCATTTACTTACTTTCATACTATTTTTGACATTGTACAAAATCTAATCACTTCGTTGAGTTGGTTTTATATTTCTGTGTCTGCTGTCACCTTGTGGCCACTCTGTAGACAGCTTACATTTCGCTTCTTTGGTAAATTAAAGTTGTGCACGATACAGTTTATTTCAGTTTATCTTTTCATTCTTTGAATGTAAATTGTGCTTTACTACACAGTTATTTGCTCCACTGGTTTAAACTGTGGGTGAAAAGGGTCCATAGACTATCATTGCATCTCTAACCTAGATATAATGGTTAATATAAGACAGAAAGAAAAATCATCCATTTGCTGTTATGATGAGTACCTTACACAACTGTACTCTCTCAGCCATGTACGGCTACATAAAGTAATACAAGTAACTGCTACCCTCATGGAAATAACTGGTGAATCATGGGCATATTTAGTCATGTGTTTTCTTACTTCCTCAGAGGGTGAATTAGAGGACTGCCAGTCACCTCACTGTTTCAGGATTTCGAGGATATCACCAAAGGATACCTCAGTGAGTGACCGAGGGGATCCTTCCCCCTCATCAAAATCTGTGTCTTCAGTGAGGGACTCCTCTGTGGAGTCCATGTGCTTCCTCTTACACAAACTTTTCCAGTGGACTTCCTCAGCGGAAGAAGCTGGGGAAGTCATGTGTTCTCTTACTTCATCAAGTGTGGACGTCGCTTTTTTCTCTCTCTAGTGCCTCTGCAGGTAGAGAACTTATGGTTTCTTGTATTCGACCAAAGATATAGCTTTGACATTGTGTTATGTAAGCTGTATAATTAATTGCATTAACAGAAAGGGTTTGGGCTTCTTGAACTGAGCCCCCTTTAAACAGACCAGAATCAGAGAACATGTTTGATTATGAAGATTTTATTACTTATACTGAGGTTGTTTGACCTCGGCATGGTGCAGGAAGTGAATTCTATTGCAAAGGAGGTCTGGGGGATTTACCCTTCAATTCAACCAGAGCTGCATTTATAATTAGATTGAATGAATTAGGTTCACTTCAGTTTAACTTGCTAAAATGTGTCTGATTTCACAAAGTATATGTAGCAATAAAAGTTTAGAAGCTGTAACTCCATCTTCCAATACATCAAACACCCTCAATTCTTTAGCAGGTAGAAGAGTTGTTGAAGTGACATTTTTCTGGATTTAAGAAAAAATATTGGCTAGATCAGTTTTAAAATTACTGTATAAATTGAGACTCTTTTGGAGCCCTATAAAATCTGTCAGCTTTTTTAAGAGCTGAGCATTGAGTATCAGGATGCCGAGAGGTGGTACATATGAAACATCCTGAGAGGACTTCAAAAGCTGTGTGATAAACCACTTAGTTTCTTGCACTTTCCAAAGCTTACAATGCCCTTCTCAAGGTGGATCTTTTGTATCCCATTCAGTGTGCACTTAAATGCACATCCTTTCCAAACGTGACATCCTCTGATGCAGAACCTGAAGATTAAGAGGTTTCATCACCGTTATCCAAGTCCAGTGCCTCATAGAAATACACCTTACTTATACATACAGAACTCTTTTCTTTCTTCAGGGGATGACAGAAAAGGAGATTTTATTTCCTCCTTCAGGCTGAAGTGTAGGCACTGGCAATACTCCTTAATGGATCATACTCACTGTGAAGCACATCTAGTTAGCAGAATAATGCACTGATGAATGGGGTGGGACAACAAGTTAAGATTCTCAATAATATAGCATTTTTAAAGTATTTTTAGCAAAAAGCCAACAGTTAACTGGGAATTTTGGAGAAGGCATCAGGTTGAATATTTTGTTGTGGCAACTTGTCGAGGAACATGCTTACCTGTAACCAGGGAAGACTGCAGGTCTGGGATTATAGTGACTAACTTCATCTTTTGCTGGGATCTAACAGGCTCCTCGGTGTGAAGTGCTACGGCAGGAGATCTAAGACTGGCATCCTGTGTCAGTGTATAAGTGTTAGCTGCCCTGACAATCATACTGCTCAACCTCCTGTGAAGAAATCTGGAAATAATGGGGGGGGGGGGACAAAGGCCAAAAGAATGGGGATAAATTTTAAATATAGCTCTTATAAACTTAGAAAATTGATAGAATAACAGAATATGGGTTAGCATGCATTTTTCTGAAGGGTATTCATGTCATTATTTAGTGACTTTAATTCTCTTTGGTTTGCCAGAAAGCCACACATTTTATGAGAAACAGACCAAAAATATGAGGCAAAAATCTAGAATGTTGAGAGGCATGGCTTCAGTTTGAACAGGTGCATGTGAATTCTGACCAGCAATGAAATGTTTACTTAAGCTTTCTGATTTTTCTAAAGCAACCTCCCTACCATTTTGAATTTTCTGCCTTTCTTTGTGTGTGTGTGTGTGTGTGTGTGTGTGTGTGTGTGTGTGTGTGTGTGTGTGTGTGTGTGTGTGTGTGTGTGTGTGTGTGTGTGTGTGTGTGTGTGTGTGTGTGTGTGTGTGTGTGTGGGGTGAGCAGCCATTTTCGATGTGCCTGGTGATTTTCTACTAATTTATATACTTACCTTTCTACTTGTTGAGACTGCAGTGTTTTTGGTCTCATATGTTTTGTTGTTTTAATAAATTTAAAGCAATGCTCACATGACTTTGAACCATGGCTAGCATTAGTATAAAGCAGAGACATTGAAAACGGATATGTTTTAGTGCAATTTATCAAAAGACTCTAATTAAAAAAAACTAAATGAGAAAGAAATCATATCCAAGAAGGAACAGCTTGAAATAGACAATCTTCATCCATGACAAAGGAAGATGAAGTAATGACAATGACTCAAACAACCATAGATCAAGAAACAAACTGAGTGCTGGAGGGGGTGGCAGAAGTTGATGGGAGTGAGCAGCTTCAGTTAGTGTGCCCACCTTGGGAGGATCCAGAAGGCACATCAACCTGTTGCTGTACTCCTCTCTAGTGGAGGCATAGGTCATGTGCAGCAGAAAAATGGATCATGACACACACACACACACACACACACACACACATATATATATATATATATATATATATATATATATATATATATATATATAAATAAAAAACCCAGTAAGTCCACAACACAGTAGCCAAAGGCTGATTCATGTGGAAAAGCATGCATGCATCATAGACTGGTGCTGGGCATCCTGCCTTGACAAAGGCACATTGGATGTAGAAGGGATGAGATTAGGGAGTAAAGAACATCTTTCCTAGTCAAAAGTATGTAGACAGGAGTGAATGGTGAAATACTGAAATGCAGAAACGTTGAAACACAAACAATCAATGTCAGTACTTGAAAATACATTTACAAAAAAAAAACAAGCGCACTGAAACAACAAAAGACTGCAAAATGAAAGCAAAGATTCCTTTTGTGATCAATTACCCAAATCCCTACCACTAACTTTAGACATGCTTTTGTCTGAATAGTGGAAGTACCAGAAAAAGGGCTTTCTCCTAAGGTAAAGTGTAAGGTTGAGGTTAGGACCCTGGTTAGGATTTGTTCCCCCTGTATCAGTTACTAATGAGTGTTAAACTTTATCCTAACCCTGTCCTTAATTCCAACCCTACATGTTACCTTAGGAAAATTCCCTTCTGTAAAAGTGCCACTACACAAGACAGAAAGACATGCATCACGTACAGATGCACAATACTAAATCCACCCCCTTCCCTAACCCTTACCCTAACCCTAACCCTAACCCTTCCCTAACCCTTACCCTAACCCTAACCCTAACCCTTCCCTAACCCTTACCCTAACCCTAACCCTAACCCTAACCCTTCCCTAACCCTTACCCTAACCCTAACCCTAACCCTAACCCTTCCCTAACCCTTACTCTAATCCTAACCCTAACCCTTCCCTAACCCTTACTCTAACCCTAACCCTAACCCTTCCCTAACCCTTACTCTAACCCTAACCCTAACCCTTCCCTAACCCTTACTCTAACCCTAACCTGCAAGTAAACACACAAATACACTCTCACTCTCTCCTACAGTTAATGTCAACATTTTTGATATATCCAAACATTTCAGCATTAAAAGTCTAAACTTGAACTTAGCTTTCCCACACACAAACCTTGATGTTCTTTTTGACATCTCCCGAACTCACAAAGGAGTGCTTTCAATGAATTTCCCAAGCACTTTCTATGAGCCGACAATGTGACAGAGTAAAAGTGGTCTGTGGACAGGCATAACAACTAGGGTTATGTGTGATGAGATAAAGGGAGCCCTAAGTCTATTTGGATGATCACAGCCCACTGTATGAAGATAGTCAGAGAATAGTGGGAGAGGGGGGAACAAACTCTCCTCACAACTACTTGGATGACAGCCCTTTCAGAT